>NC_140175.1:26475493-26497993 GCF_963971535.1 Notolepis coatsorum | reverse complement strand
GTTGCATCTTATCACCTGCGCGGCGCGATCTTTCAGCGTCAGGGGTCTGCGCTTTTGAGGGGCGCCGCCCCCATCGCTTCCTGATTCTACTGCGCAGGCGCACCAACCGACCTGTAGGAGTCGCTGTCCACAACGCCCGATCCCCACCCATCAGTTTCCCTCCCCCTAATACTGCCAATGTGTATTAGTACGGACGACCAGCTAAACTGAAAGCAATGTGGAGCGCTGGGCTCGAACAGGCGAACCCAGCGTCTCCAGTATTCGTGGTGAGCGCCTTGCCCACTGCACCACGTAGCCGCCCTCGCTCTCTCTCTCTTGAGACATATCTGTATTGCAGTGAGTAGGGTGACGTTACAGAGAATATGCATACAAAAAAATGTATTCAGCATCGGTCCAATTAGCAAAACTGGGCAGATATCAGCAAACATATATATATATATATCTGGTCCATTGAGGGAAGATGTGAATAACCAATGATTATTTATTTGTCTATCTGCACAGGTGTTTGTGTTTTCTTTTTGCCACTTGGGTTTTGTTTGAGTACATGTAGCACAACAGCATTGAAATAGACTGTAGTCTTATCGCTTTCACTATGTAGATTAGATTAGATTCAAATTATTATACAGCAAGTACAGTAAAAAGTAAGTTTGGCATCTAACCAGAGTACAAATAAACAGTAAAGTGCAATATTAATATTCAATGTACATGTGATCAAACTGGTATAATATATATATATCAATTAGTAGAGTATAGTGCTAACTATAGATGTATGTACAGAGTTGTAGTATTAATTGTTGTAGTAGTCATACTGGCCAGCAGCGTACAGTAACTAGTACGAGTTTTTTTTATATACAGACCACATCATATCGACATTGGTAAATATCGTTTATTGGGCATAACAGAATATAGATAACATTTCATATACTGTAGATGCATCCTTAATTTGAAGACGGAGTAGATTAAACCACACACAAACAAATATAAACCACCAAATACTGTGCTCATTCAACAGAAGTGTACATGGTCGAGCCTACCTTCCACATGAGCAATACAATTCCCTCTTTTCTGATTACATGTCTGGGGAAATGTCTAAACTGAATGTGAACGTTTTACAGCTGTGTAGAGCGCTGAGGTGTTATTCCTGGTTCAGACAGCAGATGGCAGTAGACTGTAGTTGTGCTGCAGCTGCATTACCTTTCCATGCATTCTGTACCTTTCCGTGTCACATGCATCTGTCAGAGAATTACTGCAAAGTAAAGTTTGATGAGTATCAAGATAAGGTGACACGTTATCTCCTCTGAATGAAGTCGTATTCTCTGTATCTTCACCGCTGTTTGAATGTATTAGGCTCACCGTGTTTCTTCTGTCCTATAGGGGCCTGCCGGTGCAGTTGGCATTGCCGGCCATCACGGCGCCACGGTAAGATGACGGGCATCGATATCTGGATGTTGAACATTCACGCGCCACGCTGTGAGATGTAGAGGCTTATAGAGGCTCAGACACTGACCTCAGCGTGATGTCCAGCCTTGTATTCAGCTATTCGTCATGGCAAACTGCTGAACCCAAGCAAATAAAAAGCAGATTATGTGATGGCTTTATGGATTCATGACCAGGCAATGGCAACAAATCCTATCCCAGCTGAATTGAACAGGACAGAACAGGGACCTGCTAGCAGCCAGTTAATCAGGTGTGCGGAATAGTGTGTGGGGTTTGACAGTTCTGCTATTTTCCACGAGACTCCCTATAAAAACTTGGTATCTCATGTATAAGCCCACCCCATTGGATGCAGTTGCGTGACGCCGTACGTGAGATACAGAGTTTTCTAAGTGAGTCCCATCTTCTACATGCCGGATGCATACATGTACTGACACCTGTTGGCAGAACGTGTTTGGTTTACATATTGAATCTGTGTGTTACAGTATGAGGAGTGGTGACCTTCAGGGCTTTCAATCAGAGCCGTTTCTTACAGTTCCTTTTTTAGTTGAATGAATGAATTATGTCCATTGGCTGATGATATATTCCTTTACTGCATACTGAATTCAGCGTCCCAAAAACTATTCCAGGCCATCGGCTACACGCATAGTTTTAGGCTAACAGAAAAGTTCATTCATACTAGAAAAGAAAAAAAATTGTCTGTAACAGGGAACACTGCATTATCGAGACAGCGCCCCTACGAGGATCTGGCCGGTAATGCACTTTTCCGAATTCCAAGAGTAGTGTAAATCTGCAGTGCCGCTCGGTGACATTGAGTAGGATATTACAATGGAATAAAAGCCAAAACAACCTTACCACGTATATATACGTGGTTGGCCGCCAAGCGTTGGATCCGAAACACGTATATACGTGGTTGGCCCCGAATGTGTTAACAGAATGAAACTTGGCAGTGATTTTTTTTGTTTTGTTTTGTTTATTTGTCTACTATTCAAATATATGTTACAACGAGTCATGCATCCTAAATTGACCAAGGATGGCACATAAAGTCTGACTTATTTACACGGTGGTCCTTGGTCTCAGCAGCACATAGTATTTACAACAATTGTTAATGAAACATTGTACAAAATGTACAGATCTCATCCACTAAAGCAGGAAGCCTCCCTTCACTGTCAGTCCCCTGAGTTACTCTGGGACATTTTCTAGGAGTCATTGCCTAACGTTCACCTTGAAACTGTCAAAGGCAACTCATTCCACTCCTGTGTGAGCGAATGCATTGTCCCATATCGTTGTTCTCCACCTTGGAGGATGCAGGTTTTCCTAAGCTATAGATCTGGTTCTGTGGCTGTGTGTTGACAACACAGAGGGAAGTTATCATTGAGTTACTACCCCATCAAGTGGTAAAGTTAACAGAGACTAGAGGCTGTAGTAGTCAGATCCCATAGACATCATCCACAATTGCATTCACAGAGTAGTCTCACAATAAAAAGCCACGTGGTCCGTTTACAGCATAATGAGAACCCAATTAGATGGTAGATTAAACAACTGTTATAAAAAAAGAAATGGAATGCACACATTTAAACATTCGCTCATTTACAGCACAGCACTGTGTGCATATTTCTGTTGTTAATTGAAATGAATACATTCCAGTTTGCTTCGCATTTGCATTTTAATTGGTAATTGTATTCACTTGGTGCATTGGGAATAACAAGCTCTTTCTCCTCACGTATAGCAACCATCCTCTCTCTCTCTCTCTCTCTCTCTCTCTCTCTGTGCTTAAGACCTCCGTATCTCAAGTGTCTGTGCTAATCTCTCACTTGTACAGTACTTCACGTCTGTGCTCATTTCTCACTTGTACTTCTCTCTATTGAATGTCTACTGCCGGTTCCCACAGGGCTTCCCGGGCTCTGCTGGAGACAGAGGTCCAGACGGGCCACCGGGGCCTCCGGTGAGTTCCACTGTGATTGAATGGCTGTATTGCTTGGAGGATAACAAATCGAGTAAACCTGAAAGGGGAGAAAGAGAGAATCCACCAATATTGACTTCAATTTGTCCCAGAGAATTTGCCCTAAGTCATTTCTTGGTTGAGTTTGTAGTTCTAAACTCTCAAAGTAATGTACTGTAAATGCAATGCGATGGTTCCTGTACCTATATCATAGCAATAACATAATAATAATAACATATATAATCTATATTCATTCTAGATGGTTAATATTCAGTTTTGAAACAAGGATGTCTGTGTCATTCTCCTTGTAGCAAAGATAACTGTGCAGATAAGGAACAAGTGCCATTTTTAACTCAAAAGTGACTCATATCTAATACTATCTAGCTAATATCTTTACAGACCTCGAAGGCTAATATATTTGCAGACCTCGAAGGCCAATATCTTTACAGACCTCGAAGGCCAGTATCTTTACAGACCTCGAAGGCCAATATCTTTACAGACCTCGAAGGCCAGTATCTTTACAGACCTCGAAGGCCAGTATCTTTACAGACCTCGAAGGCCAGTATCTTTACAGACCTCGAAGGCCAATATCTTTACAGACCTCGAAGGCCAATATCTTTACAGACCTCGAAGGCCAATATCTTTACAGACCTCGAAGGCTAATATCTTTGCAGACCTCGAAGGCCAATATCTTTACAGACCTCGAAGGCTAATATCTTTGCAGACCTCGAAGGCTAATATCTTTACAGACCTCGAAGGCTAATATCTTTACAGACCTCGAAGGCTAATATCTTTACAGACCTCGAAGGCTAATATCTTTACAGACCTCGAAGGCTAATATCTTTACAGACCTCGAAGGCTAATATCTTTACAGACCTTGAAGGCTAATATCTTTGCAGACCTCGAAGGCTAATATCTTTACAGACCTTGAAGGCTAATATCTTTGCAGACCTCGAAGGCTAATATCTTTACAGACCTTGAAGGCTAATATCTTTACAGACCTCGAAGGCTAATATCTTTGCAGACCTCGAAGGCTAATATCTTTACAGACCTCGAAGGCCTATATCCCTTTCTGGATACTGTGTCACGAGTAGGAGGACTTTAGAGAGCACCTTGTCTATCCAGCAAGCAGATGGATCACCCAAGTGGATGGCATGCTTGATGCTTATCATTGTGAGAGATATGGTAATCAATGGTTTGGCAGCATCTGTTATTCCTCACGTGCAGTCTGCTGCAATGAGTGGCTGAACAGATGAGCTCTAATATAGTGTTATTAGTTCATCGTCAGGCCATCGTCATAAAGTGAGAGAGACTGCTGTCTTTTTGACAGGGCCTTACTGGGATGATGGGAGCACCGGGTGTACCAGGGTCATCAGGAGAGAGGGTGAGTCATTACACACGCACACACACATGCACATGCACATGCACACGCACACGCACACACACACACACACACACACACACACACACACACACACACACACACACACACACACACACACACACACACACACGCACGCACGCACGCACGCACGCACACACACACACACACTGCCAAGATTACCAGGGTCATAGAGAGGGTGAGTCATTACACACAACACACACACACACACACACACACACACACACACACACACACACACACACACACACTCACACTCCTACTGGGTTTACCAGGGTCATCAACCAGGGGGCCAGCGCATATCTGCGATCACCTAATAAAACAAGCCATTCGAATAATAGAAGGACTCAGAACGATTAGAATAGAACGATTCATTACGCACATAGACAGTACGTACCAATTACTCATGTGTCTCCAGCGTCTCCTTGCTCGAGGTGCACACCCACAGATCTCTTCTGTAAGATGTAGGAGTCATGTACACCTCCTGGGAAGCGGGAGACCATGTAGATTTGATGGAGTGGTATTGCTTTCTGTTGAGATATGGAAACACATCTGGGTGGACTGTGCCCAAGGTGGACAGTACCTGGACGTGTGGTGGCACAGGGTTTGAGCGTGATGAAGCCCTTAAGAACACGGGTGCACACCTGTGTGTCCTATCTGCTGTACGACTGCCTTTCCGCGTTCGTAAATCATGTTCTTAGCTACGAATGAATCTCTGAAAAGAAACCGTTCGATCACGCCAAAATCGTCCCGAGAAGTTGGTAAGTGGACTTATGTAATTTCCTCGTAAGGGTTTGAGCGTCTGGTCCGGCTCCTCTGTGATGGCTCCAGGGTGTTGCACAGGTCTACTCATCGCTCTCTGCGAATAGGTCCGCATGGTCCTGGTTACTATAAATGTAAATCATGTTCTTAGCTACGAATGAATCTCTGAAAAGAAACCGTTCGATCACACCAACATCGTCCCGAGAAGTTGGTAAGTGGACTTACGTAATGTTCTCATAAGTCTGTTCGGTCATCAGGTCCAATATTTGTGAACATGAGCTACTGTCTCCCAAAGCCAGAAACCAGAATGTGTGTTGTCATCAGGTATAATGTCTGGAGCTGCTCCATAGACAATGAATGGGAGATTCATAACCATATACTGTACACAAATCATTCCCCTGGGTGCTCTCTGTGTCATCTGTACCATATTTCTCAATGCATTGTCTATGGAGCAGCTCCAGACTTTATAGCTAATGACACACTGACATCTTTGGACTGTCTTAGTACAGGAATAACATGTACTGTATGAATTCAAAACATTGCCAGTAGTTCCCCCTTAAGTTCAAGGCAAAGCTTTCAACATTGAATTGACCTATCTATTCGGGAAGCAACAGTTGCGATTTGAGGATCAAGAAAAGAGGGTTTGAGATCAAGGTCAATTTGTGCGGTGTGTGAATACGTTGCATACTATGAGTACTTGAGTAATTGTACTTTGTTACAATACTTAAGTACTGTTTTTGGGGTTTTGTACTTTACTCTAGTATTATTAGGTTTGTATACTTGTACTTTTACTCAATTACATTTCAGAGTGGAAAAAAACGCACCTTTTACTCCTTACATTTAAAATGCAGACCTACAAAGTACAAAGTACAAATCTCGCAGGTCCAACCATTTTAATTAGTATATTTGTTTCTCTGGCCAAACTAACGTTAACGTTATTAATCCTAATTAATTAATAAACAGCCAATCAAATCCCAAATCCCAAATCAAATCAATGGAAAATGAACCCGCCCATACCCATGCTGATTGGTCCTTGTGCAAGACTAAAAAGCGGGGATCTTTGATTAAACACCTGCTATCAGAAGAATAGACAGTCAGAGTGACAAGCTACAGAAGATGGCCACAAATGATAGTACGAGTGATGAAGAGGACGAAATGGAACATGTCATTGCCCCCCGGAATAAAACTGTTTTTACTTTTACTGTTTAGTACTTAAAGGGGAACTCCAACATTTTGGGAAATTAGCTTATTTAACATCTTCCCTGGAGTTAGACAAGAAGATACATACCTTTTTTGTCTCTGTGCGTGCATTTTAGCTTTGGGAATAGACGCTCCGTTAGCATAGCTTAGCTTCATCACTGGAAGTGAGGCAGGACAGTAGCCTTACAGTGCCTTAGAGGGTATTGCAAGGTCTGACATTGACCAAATTTGATATGCATGACCTTGGTGGGCTCTAGGTCAACTCCTGAAAAGGGGGTCAATGTCAGACCTTGCAATCAAAAGTTAGGGGGCGCACTGAAATTATGGCAAGGGTTATTAGCCCCCTAACTTTTGATTGCAAAGTCTGACATTGACCCCCTTTTCAGGAGTTGACCTAGAGCCCACCAAGGTCATGCATATCAAGTTTGGTCAATGTCAGACCTTGCAATACACTGTAAGGCACTGTAAGGCTACTGTCCTGCCTCACTTCCAGTGATGAAGCTAAGCTATGCTAACGGAGCGTCTATTCCCAAAGCTAAAATGCACGCACAGAGACAAAAAAGGTATGTATCTTCTTGTCTAACTCCAGGGAAGATGTTAAATAAGCTAATTTCCCAAAATGTTGGAGTTCCCCTTTAAGTACTTTTAACTTTTTAACTTTTACTCAAGTGGGTTTTTAGCCACATACTCTGACTTTTACTTGAGTACGATTTTGAGACGGTACCCATACTTTCACTTAAGTATAATTTCTGGGTACTTTTTACACCCCTGACTTTCACACTATGTCTGAGTATGTGTATGTGTTCTCTGTGTCTATCCTCCAGGGCTTCACTATGTCTGAGTGTATGTTCTCTGTGTCTATCCTCCAGTTCACTATGTCTGAGTGTATGTTCTCTGTGTCTATCTTCCAGGGCTTCACAGGGAAACTAGGCAGTGAGGGACCCCAGGGCCCAGTAGGCATGTATGTAAGTGATGCAAAGATCGGACATACAGGGCAGAGGGGGTTCTATGCACCTATCCCCCATATTCCATAATGTGCCTGAAATACAGCAGTGTTGCTTAATTTTGCATAATCATCTGCCAGCAATTGCAGTATGTGCACCAGTTGCGCCGGTGTCTTGTGGTCCATAACAGTGTGTCTTCTACCCTCAGGGCTTCCCTGGGACCCTGGGCATGCGTGGGACGATAGGCCACATGGGAGAGAGGGTAAGAGAGACACAGGGTTCCGTACTGACGTCGAGTGAGATGCTCTATATTCAAATGTCTAGGAGTGGGAACTCACGTTGTGAAGGGGAGACGGGGGGTTATTCACAGTTTTGTTCACAGTTATCCCTAGATAGAGTGATTCGCCTATTAACCTTCTGTAGTGTGGTAGTGAAAGGTTAACCTTCTGTAGTGTGGTAGTGAAAGGTTAACCTTCTGTAGTGTGGTAGTGAAAGGTTAACCTTCTGTAGTGTGGTAGTGAAAGGTTAACCTTCTGTAGTGTGGTAGTGAAAGGTTAACCTTCTGTAGTGTGGTAGTGAAAGTGTTCACCTTCTGTAGTGTGGTAGTGAAAGGTTAACCTTCTGTAGTGTGGTAGTGAAAGGTTAACCTTCTGTAGTGTGGTAGTGAAAGTGTTCACCTTCTGTAGTGTGGTAGTGAAAGGTTAACCTTCTGTAGTGTGGTAGTGAAAGGTTAACCTTCTGTAGTGTGGTAGTGAAAGGTTAACCTGTAGTGTGGTAGTGAAAGGTTAACATTATGTAGTGTGGTAGTGAAAGGTTAACATGTAGTGCGGTAGTGAAAGGGTTAACCCTTTGTAGTCTGGTAGTGAAAGGGTTAACCATTTCTTGTGTGGTAGTGAAAGGTTAACCTTCTGTAGTGTGGTAGTGAAAGGTTAACCTTCTGTAGTGTGGTAGTGAAAGGTTAACATTATGTAGTGCGGTAGTGAAAGGGTTAACCGCATGTAGTGTGGTAGTGAAAGGGTTAACCTTATGTAGTGTGGTAGTGAAATGTTAACCGCCTGTAGTGTGGTAGTGAAAAAGTTAACCGCCTGCAGTGTGGTAGTGAAAAGGTTAACCGCCTGTAGTGTGGTAGTGAAATGGTTAACCTTCTGTAGTGTGGTAGTGACAGGGTTAACCTTCTGTAGTGTGGTAGTGAAAGGGTTAACCATTTGTAGTGTGGTAGTGAAAGGTTAACCGCCTGTAGTGTGGTAGTGAAAGGGTTAACCTTATGTAGTGTGGTAGTGACATGTTAACCGCCTGTAGTGTGGTAGTGAAAGGGTTAACCTTCTGTAGTATGGTAGTGAAAGTGTTAACCTTCTGTAGTGTGGTAGTGAAAGGGTTAACCTTCTGTAGCGTGGTAGTGAAAGGGTTAACCTTCTGTAGTGTGGTAGTGAAAGGGTTAACCGTGGTAGTGAACCGGTTAAAAAACAAAATGGGAGGATTTAATTTGAATCGGGGAAGGGAACTGAATGATGACAGCTGGTGCCAATGTCTTAACATCTTCTCATAAATATAGCAGTGCCTAGAAATAGCAGTACTCTCTATGATGCATGTTCTTGTGTGTTCTTCTCTACATCAGGGTGAGGCTGGATTAAGAGGTCAGCCTGGGCACGCCGGGAAGCCTGGACCTCCAGTAAGTATCCATATATTAGTGACGGGAATTACGGCTCTTTGAAGGGAGCCAGATCTTTTGGCTCATCATTCTTTATTTTAGGGGGCCGGGTTACTTGGTTCGTCTTAAATCTAAATCTGAGGTTTATCCACGGAATAATCACTAGGATAATGATAAGGATAAGATTTGGATCAGATTCAAACTTATATACTTAAAGCCCCTGGAAACAAAGCTTCAAATGGTTAGAATATAATATATGTATGATATCCAACACGTGATATTAAGTGTCCACCAAAGTTTGAATGAAGAAATATAAGCCTATATTAAAGTGACAAGAGGTCCCCTTTGGAGACAGTTCCTGAATTAAGAAATCCGTCCACGACTATTCCCAATTTGTTCAGGGAGAAGGGGAAAGGATAAGCTCACAGTAGGGTTGGAGGTAATTTATTTTAAACGTACTTGCAATCCATTCAAAATGTAAATGGGTATAGCACTCTATTCGCTAACAATGGAGCATTCGTTCTCAATTATTTGTTAAGTTATAGGGTTTACTTTAGACTATGACATCCGTATGCAATCAAAATGATTAGATAGGAGTGCTGTGTGGCTCCTCAGTCATAACAAACAAATAATTGTTAAGGTTTTCAAATTAATTGAAGAAATAAACGCATTCATATTGACAGCCCTACTTTAGACTACGCAAACTAGCCCTGCCCTTAGGTCTGAAAGTGGCAGATTGAAAAATAAACGGCCTCAATTATGTTGCAAAAATTGTCGATAGTAATGCCACTTATTAAATACCATGGTGGTGTATTGGGGTCTTGTCTTGAATTCCTGGCAATTTCATTAAAGTATAACCAAGGGATTTGCCTTTGCAGTGACATGACCCAGCAGGCCTGCAGATCTCAGCTCTGTAACTGAGTCTGAACTTTGTGCTTATCATCATAGTACTTCAAGAAGGAAACTAAAATACATATTTCATAGTTAAAAATCTGTGGTTTAAGTTGAGAAAGCTGAGATTGAGCAATATTAAAAGCAGACTGCAATTTGACAAGCACCTCCTTGGGGGAGGATCCACAACATAACCATGTAATCTGCATAACAATGGAGGTTAGATCCATCCAACTAGACTATTTATATAGATAGAAAATAAAAGTGGACCTAGCGCAGAACCCTGGGGCACACCATCAAGTACACTAAGCCAGCTTGAGGTGAGTCCGTCAAATTCTATACATTGAGACCTTCCTGAACAATTATTCACAAACCAGCCTGCCTGGTCAGATATCCCGATGCTAGTCAACCTCTGTTTTAACATAACATGGTTAATAACTTAATAGTATTGAATTCTTAATTAAGATAGATCAATGAATAAAGCAACACAACATTGCCTCTTGTTTAGAGCATCTAAGGAATAATTTATGACAGAAGTGCGATGTTGCTTTCTAAACCCAGACTGATTGTTTGATAAAATGGCATTTGTACTTAAAAACTCTTCAATTACAGGTTTTTCAAGTATCTTCAAGTATCAGCCAGGACTGACAATATCAGGTATATGTAGCTATAATCACGTAGCCTGGCCTAGCAGTGATATGGCTAGCTAGTAAGCTAAATGCTAATAGAGGCTTTAACCTATTATATCACCTTATTAAAAATAAAGAATGTCAGGCATTTTCAGGAGCCTATTATCTGGTTGCACTGCATATTTTTGTCCAGTATTCCATTGTTAATTAAGAAATCAATATGTCCACCCGCTGTCTTCATTATAATAACCTTTGTTCCGTGATCATCACACCCAACTAAAGCTTGCTAATGAATCATAGAACAGGCAGGGTTGTTTGTACAATGCATTACAATGTGATATGCCTCATAAGCTTTTATACTCCCAGCCTGGCTCAAGTAATTTACCCTGTCACACCAGGGATGGAAGAGAGTGAAAGGTGAAAGTAGGAAGCGAAAGCATTTTTTCCTTCAGAAATAGCTCCCTTTGTTGCACAATTAATATATCAGCACTTTCCCAAAAAAATACTGCCAATGACACAAGTAGAAGACACTTAATCTAATTTACAATACTTCGATTTAAAAGTAAGATCAAATAATAAACAAAAACAAATAGAAAATAAATAGGGAGAAGCAATTAGCTTATCAGGTCCTACCCCTTATTGCAATAAACCACCATTTTTCAAACACAGTGTTCAATTGTCTTCCAACTAAATCATCTGCAAACAAAATTAATTGTCCAAGATGTGGGATTAGAGACCCCAACACACCTTTATTGATGACTATTTATGCCGGGAGGCCAATTGTTTATGTCTCAGTGTGCCACTTTCAGACAGAAGGAAAGACCTACCATTATATAAGCTTGTGTATAACGTTGTCAGCCTAAACCCATCCCTGGTTTACAGGGATTATAATATTTGCATTGATGTGATTAGTGGTTATGAGCAGGTTCTGACATGTCTGTGTTTGCCAGGGTCTTCCAGGCCCTCTGGGAGAGAAAGGACCCCCAGGACCTCAGGTGAGAGTAACCTCTACTGTGGTAACCTAGCAACATGGTAACTTGTTAAATCTTACAACTACGTTTCCCACACTTTTCTTGTGAGTCAGTGAACGGACATAGACCATTACTGTCAATGGTTTGTGGTCCACTTGTGGTGGAGTCTATTTCATTCACTGATATTCATACAGTACATCATGTATTATTTTATTATTCATATTATATTATATTAATATTATAAATTATGATTTATCCCCCAGGGACGACTTGGAGCCTTGGGACCTAAAGGGATAGAGGGCTCACTGGTAAGTTACAGTAATTACAAGGAAACTACAGTATAAAAGAAGGAAGGGTCATCCTGTCAGAATACCAGCATTCAATAACAAGGAAACTATAAAAGAGGAAAGAGTCATCACATCAGAATACCAGCGTTCTATGCTCTGCTTGGTGCCAGTTCTATTGAAGCTTGTATTCAAATTCTAAATATACCAGCTATCTGAGGAAATCAAACATTAGCTAGTTAACAATGCAACACATTGCCAATGATTCTGACATCCGAGGTAATAGCCTCTTTAAATGGCGGCTGATCCCATTCAACTCAATGTCGGCCAAACTGAAAGTCTCCACACTTGCTACCAATGTGCGTTTGCATGCTACATAGTGACGCGATCACCCTTCCTTCTTTTATGGTTTCCTTGAGTAGTTATGGGATGTTTTCACTTTAGTAGAATATAGAATCAGCAGTCTTCTATCCTCTATCTACTCTAAGCTAGCAAGTAAGCGAGCAACCACTGCTGTCCCTGTCGTCCGCTGTCGACACCACCATTCCTCCCAGGTGTCAGGCTCCTCATTCACTTTCATTTTGAGGACATAGTCTAAATAGCATACATATTTTTTTAAACTTTGTCTAGGCTTTTCTGTATTTTTCACCCATCCCAAATTTTGTCGTTATGCCAATTCCCTTCCTGGTCGTTGCACGCATTACCCCACTGTCGGCCTGGGGAGGGTGTAGAACTACCACATGCCTCCTCCGATACATGTGGAGTCGCCAGTCGCTTCTTTTCACTTGACAGCGAGGAGTTTCACTGGGGGAACGTAACGCGTGCAGAGGTTCACGTTATCTCCCCCAGATCCCCTCCCTGCTGAACAGGCGCCCCGGCCGACCAGTAGGAGTCGCAGTTTACAACGACCAGGATACATACCCCACCGGCTTCCCACCCGACCTATCTCAAACCCTGCCCCTTTTCTTGATCCTCCAATCACAGCTGTCGCTTACCTCGGACTTCCTCGTACAAACAAAGTTCTGTGATTGGAGGATCAAGAAAAGAGGGCAGGGTTTTGAGACAGGTCCAATGTTAGGACGACTGACCAAGCCGGAGGTACCGCTGACAGCTGGATTCGAGTCTTTGCGGTAGTAGGCAAGTGCTTAGTCCACTGCGCTACCCAGCCGCTCCTAAATAGCATACATCTTAACTACAGCAATATGAGTCTATGTCGTATTTATTTTATTTTATATATATATATATTTTTTTTACCAATGAGTTCTTTCTCAGCACAGTCCATACTGTCGTTTTCACTGGATCGCAGCTTCACCTAGTTAGTCACAAAACAAATGCAAATTAAGTCAATGGGGCCAAGCTCCAATGTGTATAAGCCCTGAAATAAATACTGAAACCTACTGTGGGTGCACTGTGCAGAGTAGGTTGCAGTGTTTATTCAGGGCTTGTACAGACTGGAGCGTGGTCCCATTGACTTTGAATCAGTTGTGTGGCTAGCTGGAGCTGCACTTATCCAGTATGAAGAACAGTATGAACTGCGCTGAGAAAGAACTCTACCGAAATTACCCAGTTGATACAAGATACAAGATACAAGATACTTTAATGTCACACAACGATGGTTGGTGGTAATTGTTTGCGGTACAGTTTGTTAAAAGCACTGGGACATCAACATGAAACATCAGACATCAAACGCCCCCCTCCCATCTCCCAATCAATAAATGCTGTGATGAGCCTGGTGGTGTTCAGACTCGTCACGGTTAAAAAACAAACAAATTAAAATGTCCACACAAGTGCAATATCAATCAATACGAATATGTATTGACTACAGGCAGAATATGGTTCGATGGGCAAATAGAATGGTCGTAATACAGTCCGATGTGCAAAACACAAAACAGGCTCTCGTACAGAAAAAAGGATTGTTCAATAGTCAGAGTAGTAGTCCGTTCCAGGGTCAGTACACAAGGGGGTTTCTCAGCCAGTCTAGGGTCCAGTACACAATGAACACCTTCTCGCCCTCACCTCTCCTCTCACTACGTCTCACCTCGCAAAACTCTGTACACAACAATCTCTCTCTCAATACAACAACTCCTACCTCACCTCCACTCAACTCAACTCAACTCTCTCTGTCCTAGTATATTTGTAGTGTGTGTGTCTGGGGTGTGTGCGTGTGGGATGTGGGTGATTGATTTAATGATGCACAGGTGTGTTCTATCAGTACTAATCAGCTACCTAATTTAATTACTTCTACTCCTCCCGTGGCAGTAGTACCTCCCGTCCTTCACATATCCATGAGACGGGGGGTGATATCTGCCACAATACATACTGTATATACCTAAATACATACAGGACAGTCACATGTAACAGTGTCAGTCAGTGCAAGGGGAGGCGGGCCAGGGTGTTTAGTGTTCGGACTGCTGTGGGGAAAAAACTGTTTGTGAAGCGTGTGTGTGTCTGGTTAAAATGGACCTGTAGTGACCTGATGATGCGCTGCACATTGCACACACAAGTCGAGTTCATGATATCATTTCGGAGGGAAAGTATTAAAATTACCAATCAATCACCATGTCCTACCTATATCTCTAACCATCCAATAATTTTCCACCTGCCACACTTAAACAGTGCCAGTCTGTGTCTCAGCCGTCACCTCGCATTCCACCACCATTCTGTTCTCTTCCTTACATTTTTTTTATTTGTTTGGATACTTTTACAGGGTATCTGCAGGGTATTAAAAAGTCCAGCTGTCGGGAGATGAAATAATATTAAATATATGAAATGTTTTTGTATTCAAGTCGTTGTTTATTGCAGAGCTACTGGGAGCTTGTTGCATCTGGCGAGAGCTTGTATGGAACGTGCAAGACTTTAAATTGGCGCGCGGGTGCAGCCACCTATGTGTTTTCTTTTGGCTCGTATGGTTGTGAAATTTGAAGGTCTTAATAAGAAGTCTTAAATGTAACTTGTTGAAACCTGCAGATACCCTGTTTCATCAATAATTAAAGACAAACTGTGGTCTCTACGACCTTGGCCTGACCTTGGCATCAACTGCCTTAGGCTGACATCCTGCTGCCAAACCAACCTCCACTTAATCCTAATGTACTGTACACCCTATCTCCACCCTGCTGCACACAACAAGCCAAAGCAGCCTTCCCTTAATCCTAATAAACACCCTATCATCACCATCCTCTCATCCCGCGGTTAGTTGATAAATGGAAGCTTAAACTTGTGAATTACTGTGTGTGTGTGTGCGTGCGTGTGCGTGTGTGTGCGTGCGTGTGCGTGTGCGTGTGCGTGTGTGTGTGTGTGTGTTGTGTGTGTGTGTGCGTGTGTATTTGCGTGTGTGTTTGCGTGTGTGTTCGTTCCAGGGCCCCCCAGGTCTCCCAGGCCCTGATGGGGTGGCAGGGAAGCCTGGACCCAGAGGAAGCAAAGGGCCCCTGGGGCCGCAGGGGCCAGACGGACCAGCCGGCATCCCAGTGAGTGGGTACTCAGCTGCTGCTCTACCTACTATAGTCGTAATGTTACCGGTTGTATAGAACCTGTAGTAGCCTCTCTATATACACACTGTGCTATGATATACATTATTATATGACGACTGAAGGCCTTGCAGACTTAGTTGAACATGCGATACGTTGTGATGCTCACAATATGCCAGAAATAAGGTTATGTAGACTTTGAATATAGTGAGATATAGTTGTGTTGCTCATAATATGACAATGGGGTCTTGTAGACTTTGAACATAGTGAGATACATTGTGATGCTCATAATTTGACAGCAATAGGGCCGTGCAGACTTTACATATTCAGTTTGATATATTGTGACGCTGTAAATATGACAGCAATAGGCTTGTGATGCTGTCATATTATGCTGGATATATGACAGAATTACCATCTTGCCGTATGAGACCTTTTGATGGCCATTTGTGATTGGTAAATAAAGTCCTTGCACACCTTGATTGTATACATACATTGTGATACATGGTATCACTGGTAATATGACAGAATTACTGCCTTGGAGAATGTGTACAAACTGTGTGATGATAGATGGTGACACTGGCGCCCATTTAACATGGATGTCATGTCAACGTGTTGTGCGGCCTCAAGTTAAGCATATACAGAAGCCAGCCTGGTGGATACATTGGTAGACATGATAAAATGTGTGGTGTAATGTTCTTCAGAGTGATTCTGCTGATTCTGCTTTAAAGGGGGTTCCATGTTCCATTCCACAGGGCGCACACGGTGCTGATGGATTGCTAGGAGCAGCGGGGGAAGGTGGAAATAAGGTGACAACACACGTATCTACCTTGGGACAATAAAATCTAGGAGGTTTTTAACGAATGGCAGGGTTCGCACAAGGTCCTTGAAGTGCTTAAACTGCTTGATTTTTTTTCACAAAAATTCTTTCAAGGCCTGGAATTCCTTGAAAACAGCAATTTCTTTAACAAGGTGCTTAACCTCTTAAGCCTGAGCCCTATTTTCTTAAAATCCGCCTAAAAATACATACCTAAGTAAATGGAAGATTGCTCCACTTCTACAAGGTCCATTTGCATGTTCTTGGTATGGACATCTATGGACCTCAGGGAATGTATTCCCAGTGTCAGAAATTGTGTGTCTATTACTAGGCTTGCTTAAATTGTGATGAAACAAAGGAGAATATTTCTTTGCATCTTTGACAGTGAATAACACCATGCTAAAAATTACCAGACATGAGATCATGTGTACAAAAAATCTAAGGGAATGAATAAAGGGAAGATGATTAAACAGAAGGTTTTGTAGATACAGTACTGAATTCAGCCATCCGGACTCATGCAATTTGAAATATTATTATAGAATAAAGAATAGCAGGCCTATAAATTACCTTATTTTATTACATGGCGTTTTAACATTCGCCAAAATGCTTGATTGTGATTGGTCAATAGCGCTCGGTTGCCCCTGACAGCGGTCAATTATTTCTCGATAATTCACCGCTGTCATGGGCAACGTGCAATAATGACCGCTGTTAGGGGCAACAGAGCGCTATTGACCAATCACAATCAAGCATTTTGATCGCAGCCACGAAAGCTAAGCATTACCATTATGCACAGCTGCACTACATCAGTGCAATCAAGTCCACACACCTGCCGGCTGCCGGCGATGACAGAGGAGCCACAGAACAACTGCGTCTGCATTTGATCTCGTCTTGTCGATGGTGTAAAATTAATTAGGTATATTGTTAGTAAGTTAGCCATGTAATAAGCGGGATAATGTATAGCTATACTCAGTCATTGTCGCAAAATAATTGACCTTCACTGCGTTTAGAACGCAGTGTCTGTCAATTATTTTGCGACAATGACCTCGTAGCTATACATTATCCCTTACATAGCGGTGTGGCCCGATCTATGGATCGGGCCAAATCTACTCGTTCCAATGACAGAGTTCAATTTGGATTTAGTATCATCAGGCGTGCATGAAGAACCGAGAATGAAATCTACTGTAAATACAATCAGCTTTTTATTTCTGTCTGGGAACCCTGGAATGATATTCAGATTGTTCAGTAGGTTGCGTATGAAAACAAGGTACTGATGAATGTCTGAGAGACTGAAACGTTTGCTGCTGCTGCTTTTCATCTGCCTTTTTGGACTGGAGCACTTTCTTCCACAATGATGCTCATGGGATAAATTGCTAATATTTTCATCTCAGTAATCTTTTTGGCTTTTTGCCGCCCTGTTTGTGTGCCGGTATTTCCAGTTCATTCTTCAGGTTTTCCTTTACCTACTGTATGCACCAAATACATATATTACAGTATATATATATATGTACTGTATATCTGTGTGTAGGGTGAACCTTATTCTTTATTGTTCATGTATGATAAAAGCACATATAATTTAATTAGCAACTTGTTTTGAGTCCAACGATACCAAGCATGTGATTGAGATTGTGACATGCAGACATTTCTGTGTCATACTAGTCGTTAGTCACAAGGGGATGCATGTTTTATTACTTTACTTGTTTACAAACATGGATCTTTGAAATACAGGTGTTTGTGTTCTAATATCTGGCATGTTGCTGTCGGGTCACAGTCTGTGTCGCTCATACAGAAGACAGGGGGAGACGTGCTGTACTTGAAATACGCCCAATTGAACCCTTGAGACGAACAGCCACATAAATCTGTTTTAAGATGTTGTGGACATCTTGTGTATCTGCAGTTGTAAATTCAATATGAATCACTGGGTGAATGTTGTGAATGTGATGCATGACCTGAAGGTACTCAACCTCTACTGCCTTTAATGATGAGTGTATACAACATTCCAACCGTACACCTTTAGATAATTAGGTTCAAAAAACATTATTGATCTGAAAACTTAAAATGGACTTACTGTATGTGGTTCTTGGTCTGAAGGATTCAGTTCTACAGGCTGACTGCTAATCTGTTCTGGTAATCCGACAGGCGACAGGGTATCAATTCTACAGTTTGATTGCTGATTTGTTGTGGTAATCTGACAGGGTATATCAATTCTATAGACTGATGGCTAATCTGTTCTGGTAATCTGACAGGGTTCGCTTGGTCCTCCCGGTGATGACGGCCCTCCAGGATTAGATGGACAACAGGTGGGTGTAGAGCAGTTCACAGTAAAAGGTGGTACCCGGTGTACAACATACAGGAATTCACGTGTGAAATTGTTCATTTGAATTGTGAAATTGTCTCATCTTGGTTGGTTTATAGTGGGAGAACGGATCATGTTTATGTATATGTACATTATATATTCAATTTTACTGCAATAAAAATTATTGGAATGAGGTGAACAGACTGAAAACATATATCGTATTAGATAAAACAGATGATGATGTAGTATGTCTATTAATAATTGTGATCAGTGTGTTAAAGAGACACTATGCAATTCGTTTTACATTGTTTCATGTACAACTGGCCAGTGATGTACAGTAAATAATCGGATACGTTTTCATGTAAATTCTATGAATAAATACATAATTCCTACTGTTTGCCTTTTTATGGGTATTTTATCTTCAGTTACACAGATATCGTGTTGTATTGTAGATGAAAATCCTTGCAATATATAAATTATCGCAGATATCATGATTGTGATATTATCGCTATCGAGGGCTAAATATCAGTATCGTATCGTGAGTTAATCATTTCGTCCCACCCCTAATGTGCATGGTTATAGTATTGTGTGTACAATGTGCACATGTGTATGTATACAGTAGCTTATATTACACTATAGGACTTACATTGATCTATGGACTACTGTGATAGCAAATATTTTACTGTTAAAATCTGTGACGTGTTTCTTTTGTATTGTACTGTATGCTTTTGAATAATCTGTTTTATTTATTATTATCTGTGTGCGGTAGAGGACTTATTTTGGCTCGGTTTCTGGTTCATTCTTTTCTCTTTTCCTCCCTTATCTTCTCATCCAGGGTCTCCCCGGAGCGTCAGGAGTGGAAGGCCTGCCTGGGCAGAAGGGAGAGCAGGTGTGTGCGACCGCAGACACACTCGTAAAGCTCCATGTTATACTCAGACACTTGTTTCAGTGGAAGAAATGCACTGATTGAAGGGGACGTTTAGTGGAGGCCTAAAGACTAGATCCATGTCTGTGAAAGCTGCCACCGGTTTACGCGTATTGTGGATTACATCTCAGTTCATCCTTTTCCCTCGGGATGTGTTACAGGGGGACCTGGGGCCTAGTGGGAAGCTCGGACATCCAGGGCTTCCAGGGGAAAGAGGGTTCCAGGGCCTGAAAGGTCTGCAGGGCCCCGCCGGACAAGTCGGTACAGATGTAAGCACCTTTATCTGCTGTTTATCCAGAGGTCCATAGTAACTCGTTATAGTTACAGACTGTGTGCTTCAGTTTCACTCATTCTTCATGTTTTCACTTCTACTTTCTCCTGACTGAGTGTATTTTCAGACAGAAGAATCAGGCCCACGGTCTATACTGGAAATATAGATGTTTGCTACATACAGTAGGAGCCATGCAGGCCCTGTTTGTCCAACATAATAATAATAAAATAATAATAATAATAATAATAATAATAATAATAATAATAATAATAATAATAATAATAATAATAATAATAATAATAATAATAATAATAATAATAATAATACACTTATTTGTATAGCACCTTTCATACAAGACTTGCAGCACGAAGTGCTTCACAGGAGTGATGTATTGTAGACGTATAAATAGACATACAGTATGGTATGGTATGGTTTATTCTTAATCCCTGAGGGGAAACATGGTTTGCCACCAGAGCGAGTACAAATACACAAATAAGAAACAATAACATACAGTACAAGTTACATAACACAGTAGAAAGAAAAGAAGAGAGCCTCACAATACAGAGCTAGCGGTGTTCGTTAAAGAATTTAACAGCAGCAGGAACAAAGGACCTTCTCAGTCGATCAGTCGAGCATCGAGGCATCAGAAACCTATCACTGAACGAGCTTCGCAGAGCATCGAATACATTATACAGAGGATGGCCTTCAAAAGAAAGAATAGAGTTCAGTTTAGTCCTTGTTCGCTTGGCTATAGTGATCTCCAAGGAATCAGGGGGAAGGCCAATCACTGAGCCAGCCTTTTTAATAATTCTGTTTATACGATCACGATGACTGTGATGCTGCCCCCCCCCCCCCCCCCCCCAGCAGAACACGGCATAAAAGAGGACACTAGCAAGGATACCTTGGTAGAAAACTTGAAAAAATGACCTGCATACAATGAGCATGAAATTGGCATAATTCTGATTAAATAAAAGCAATGCAACTAAAATAGACAGAATAAGAGCAATGCAAAAAGTGGAGACAGAATTAAAGTAGTGCAATAAAATAGCTATAATTTACATAGATTAGCATAAATAAAATAGTACAATAGTGCAGTGCAATAAAATAACTAATCTGCAGTACAACAACCTAGTCTCAAAAGAATGTCGTACAGCTAAACAAACAAAGCAAGAAAGAAAAGACCAATTCCCTCAAATATGATATCCCTGGCTAACACTATAAAATCATAATATAATTATTGTCCTGACACTATGGAAGGCACTAAACTAAGATGTGTATTCTGTCTTCTCCAGGGTGATGTCGGGAACCCTGGTGAAGCTGGTGAACCGGGACCCAAGGGGGACAAGGTAAACATAGTTGCTATTGTATATAGGGTGGCCGTATTGTACTTGGTTGGTAGAAGACTAGATTGAATGTCCTGTGTGCTCTGTATGGTCATTCACAAGGATGTTTGTATGGATGTCAGACAGGCTATGAGGGATTGCGTTGAATGAGTGTGGCCCTGTAGCTCAGTTGGTAGAGCATGGCACTAACTCTACAAGGATCAGCGGGTCGATTCTCATTGGTGCCACCCATGCTATACAAGGACACAAAGGGCTAGATCCACAAAGAATGGATTGCACGGTGGATTGCACGGTGCTAATTGCACCCTTACTTACAATTCATTATGAATTGAAAATGGGGGACCCTGATGTAAACAAGCCGAAAGTCTCTCTCTGGTCTGCATCCCCTTAACAATTGTGTGTATTGAGCCGTACTGTATTGTACCTGCGCTGTGATTGATTGAATGAAAATTGTATTAACAGATTGCAGAATGGGTACAATACAGTACAAGGGGATGCAGACCAGAGAAAGACTTTCGTCTTGTTTACATCAGGGTCCCCCATTTTCAATTCATAATGAATTGTAAGTAAGGGTGCAATTAGCACCGTGCAATCCATTCTTTGTGGATCTAGCCAAAAGTGTCATAGATGTAAAGCATTGAACTGGTGCAATACGAGTGAGCCGCCACTAGGGGCAGAGTGGCTAACCATGACTGACTGAGTGGCTGGATGAACTAGCGAATCAGTGACATTACCGGGCGGGCTATGAGATGCTTTGCATCTATAAAAAATGTATACACTCGTGGTACCTTAATTAAGGCTCTTCTGATAAAGGTGTCCGTGAAATAGCATGATGTTATGAATGACTGGTCTGTTGTTAACAGGGTGGAGTGGGACCTCGGGGCTTCTCTGGCAGAGAGGGGCCTTGGGGGGACCTGGGGGAGAACGGCGAGAGGGGCCCTAAAGGAGAGAAGGGCCACATTGGACTATTGGTGAGTATGTCTCTACCTCTGGTCATTCAGTTTATCACCAGTGGGGATAGGGTTTATCCCCCCTTCTTGTGGTCTATAATAGACTATAATCATTCATTCTTCTGGTAGTCTATTGTTGATTCTAGCATTGAAATACATCGATTTCTCTAAATCATCAGCAGCTAGTAGCTACACACAAGCATCTTCCTGCTTGTCTCAACTGATGCTGTGAGCTGAGTTTGTTTCACTGGCCTCTGCTCTACAGCTGAAGATGAGATTGATCTATCTACTTAGTCTAGTTTACTCTACTTTAATCTAAAAGTAAAAACTGCC
>NC_140175.1:26357993-26470493 GCF_963971535.1 Notolepis coatsorum | reverse complement strand
CAGTGTAGGTTAGTTTATTAGGACAAGTGCATGACAGTAAGGTTAGTTAGGGTTAGATATATTTTATTTAAAAAAAAGAACATTTTAATTCAGATAATGGTTGAAGAAGTGCGTCTTTAGTCGACTGCGAAAGATTGGATGGGTTTTGGCTGTCCTAACTGGGGTGGGTAGTTCATTCCACCATTGTGGGGCAAGGACTGAGAATAGGCGACTTCTCTTTGATGATCCTCCCGGAGCTTGGATAGGAGTAGGTCTGAGGCGGCCAGAAGATGCAGAGCGTATAGGGGTCTTGAGGGTGTGTAGTTAGTAGGCGGGAGCGGTTTCCTTTGCCGCACGGTATGCTAGGTCGAGGGCCTTGAAGCGGATTCGTGCAGCAATGGGGAGCCAGTGCAGGTCCCTAAGAAGTGGGGTGACATGGGCCGACTTCGGTAGGTTTGAGATCCCATAGGAATGCAACCTCTGCTGTCTTATATTATGAATTTACACAACATTCCAACTTACCATTTTTAGATAATTAGGTTTGAAAATACTACCCATCTGAAATGGGCATCTGAAGGATGGGCCTCTTCATGATTTGTATTACTGGTACATTAATGGTTATTATACCATGGCCTGGGTGAATACTCGATTCTGGTTGGTTGGTTGGTTGAGTAACCATTAAAAGTTGATAATGGATACCTAATTCCAACCAAACTGTCTGATCACTGTTCTAAATGAATGCGCTGACTACATAGTGTGGTCTTGCTACATGCAGTCTTTTTACCAGTCTGTTGTGGCCAGCATCCTCTTCTATGCTGTGGCATGCTGGGGAGGCTACATCAACTCAAGGGACACCAACAAGCTCAACAAGCTGGTGAGGAAGGCTAGCTCTGTGGTGGGAGTCGAGCTACCTAGACTTGAGGTGATGGTAGAGAGGGGGATGATAAGGAAGCTGGATGCCATCATGGAGAACCCCTACCACCCCCTCTACGACGAGCTAGTCAAGATGAGAAGCTCGTTCAGCCACAGACTCATCCCCCCCCGACACTCAACTAACCGCCTCGGACAGTCCTTCATACCAGCGGCCATCAGGCTCCACAACAGTGGGCAGCGACTAGCAGCCTCCAGGCCCCACAACAGGGGGCAGCGACAGCGACTGCTACCAGACATTGACCTGGGACTTATAGGAACCCAAGGGGGACAAAGTAGACTACCCTGGTACTTTGATTAATGTATACTCAGTAGATAGTAAATTATTATAACACTACCTCTTGCATACTGCACCTCATGTGACACTGTGAATAATGTGAATATTCCTCAGCTAGTCAGATAGTAAATTATATTGACCATATTGATCAAATTGTTTACACTGCCTGTGTTGTCTTTTACTACCTGTATACTGTGTTGTTTTACTACCTGTACCCCTCCCCCCCTCCCCCCCATGCTGCTATGATGCCTGAATTTCCCCAAGGGGATCAATAAAGGAATATCTTATCTTATCTTATCTTATCTTATAATATTGTGCGGCTGGATAGCTACCTTAGTTTTGTGTTAAACATACTATAGATCATATTCACTGTTTGAAAACCATATGCGACTCTAGCTATCATAATGCCTGCTAGTGTAAGAATAGCTTTCTAGCTGATGACAACAAACAATAAACTAATTCCACATATTATTCAGACTGTGACATATTATTATTTTTATTGCATTTTTTATCTTTAGCCAACGGCTTAGCCATGGTATAAGCAGAATAATGCCCTTTGAGCTGTACATTAACATATTTTGATGGGACTCGACTGAGCAATATATATGTCAATGTACAGCCCGTCCCTTACTTAGATTGGCAATACCATTTTCAGGACAACATCTATTCTTCTTACCTGTTGAAACGGCTCACGGTGAAACGCATGTCATTGTTGTTGCAGGGGCGTGGAGGCAGCCCAGGTCCTGAAGGCACGCAGGGTGTGAATGGAGAAAGGGTGAGATCTTAATACTCCCTTCCCGTGTTCATTACGTATTCTGTTTTCACAACCGTAACACGGTCACTTCCCTGCATGCCCCTCGCCTTTCCAGGGGGCATTTTTGCTAGATTAAATTCCCTTGTTTGTTGACGAGTACATTCTTCCCTACAGGGGGACGACGGCGTAGATGGATCGGAGGGGAAGACGGGTCACATTGGAAGGAGGGTAAGAGAGTGCCTGGCTTCCATCTCTTTAATTCCACAGGGGTGAATAATAGCCGGTGTCCTCAGCCAGGACGTTAATAAATTCATACATAAAAGATGAGCTTATTTCATGTCTGCCTTGCCTTGCCCCTGTCCTCCTTTTGTACACGGCTCATTTAACAACACGGTGAACCAACACGTCCACAGGGGAAGAGAGGGAAGGCTGGACCCAGGGGGACCAGAGCAGAGAGAGGGCCAAAGGTCTGACGTTTAACAGATAAGACTTCACACACACTCTCTCTCTCTCTCTCACTCTCTCTCTCTCTCTCTCTCTCTCTCTCTCTCTCTCTCTCTCTCTCTCTCTCTCTCTCTCTCTCTCTCTCTCTCTCTCTCTCTCTCTCTCTCTCTCTCTCTCTCTCTCTCTCTCTCTCTCTCTCTCTCTCTCTCTCACTCCTACACACACAGACCATGTATTACACAAATACATATTTACACACACGCTCACATACTGAACAGTACTGTCTCTCTATGTCTTGTCTCTCACACCCTCACACGATTTCTAATGTATAATGCATATTACGTGCCATGAACTAACAAGAGTCTATTTACCACAGGGCGAGAGGGGAGACGCGGGGCCGATGGGTGCTCCAGGGTGGGCGGGGCTCATTGTAAGTCCAGTTGTCATCAGAATGAGTTATTCTTTTAAAGCATGCGCTGCATTCATCCACTCTCTGTCTCCTCCTTTCATAACTCAGCGTCAGTCAATCTCCTCCTCCTGTCTCACTGATGAAGTGATGAGGAGGTTAAAGGACGTAGGGAGTCAAATATCGCAGAGTGCTAACTCATCCAAAGTAGCGACTTTATCCCGATTACGTTTTTCCTCTGTTTCTTTATTTGTGCGGTCATCAAGGGAATTCCCGGCTTGCGTGGCGAGTTCGGGGATCATGGCGAAAAGGGGAAAGAGGTAAAGACAGATGGAGGTGAATGATGGATGACAGCAAACACTCAGGAGGAGAGTGAAGGGGCGAGACTTGACTGCACTGTTTGTGTTCACAGGGAGAGAAAGGTGATATGGGCCCCCAGGGACCAGCCGGAGGTGACGGCCCAAGGGTATGAACCGACTGATAATAACAATATTAAAGGGGACGTGTTATCTTTATCTTTAAATGATGAACATTTTCAACAATTCTATATTCATCACCTCTTTCTTCCCTTATAGTAAGTGCATTGTGCACTTTTTCTTTTTTTTGTAATAATTTTTTTATTAAGTAACAGTAAAATCATACAAATCAAACCTTGGGCAGTTCCAAAGCACAGGTTCCCTGACTGAGAAGCCTTCGATCACTCAGACTGTGGAACGATCACCAACGCCATGGTTTCTGGAGTCAGCTTTGAGATAGGGAAGACAACACAGGCACTAATATCTGGGCTTGGGGAATCGAGAACCGAGTACCGGGTGGTACCGGTGTCGACATGCTCGGTACCACCCGGGCCCAATCACTACACAAATTTCGACCCATCAATCTCCCCGTTTTGTGGTCTGGGGAAAGTTGCAGAGCAATTTCTCTCACCTGCTGACCAGCCAAGCACACATACTGTTTAACAAGTGATATGCAGATCATCCTCCTGTCAAAAGCAAAATGGTTTTAGTAGTAGCCTTTGGCTTCTCTTCACTAAAACGGACAATGACAGCAGCGGCTGCTGAATGGTCGCATTTTGCAACCTAGACGTGCCAGTTTTTGAAGACATTAAACGTATAACATAGAATGGATAGGTGCACAGTACTTGTCTAATAATGATAGTTTACATTTACTTATTTATTTATTTTGACCCAGGGACACACAGTGCACATTAATCAACATCTTCAGTTTCCACATCAATGTAAATGTGCCAGAATTAGCTAATGAGCTAGTTTTCATCTGTAGTCCCTGCATGCATGTCTTTATGGTGTAACCAGAGTACCTGGAGGAAACCCACGCGAACACAGGGAGAACCTGCAAACTCGGTAGGCTCAGGAGGTAGAGTGGTCGTCGGACGTTTTCCGGTTCGATTCCCACTCCTCCCGGGCAGCGTGTCCAAGTGACCTTGAGCAAGACACTTAACCCCTAATTGCTCCCGATGAGCAGGTTGGCACCTTGCATGGTTGCCTCCGCCGTCGGTGTGTGAGTGTGTGAGTGAATGGGTGAATGTGAGGCGTAAGTTGTAAAGCGCTTTGGATAAAAGCACTATATAAATACACCATTTACCATTTATCATACTAGAAGCACTATCCCTGTTGGGTCTGGAGGTATCCCTGCTGATATTTAATGGTTTGCTTGGCAGGGTATCCGGGGTGCTGATGGACTGCTGGGGTCAGGCGGCCTGAAGGGAGAACAGGTAAAGGAAACGCTAACTCTCTTCGTTTCTGTGTCTTCAAGCTCAGATGTCTGATGATGACGAGTTGCCCCGATGAGCATTTTATTAACTTTTTTTATTCAATATAGGATGCATTGATATCACTTTTGTAACACTCTTGATCAACTGCTGTTTTTTCCCTTGTGCTCAGGGAAATATAGGCCCGTCTGGGCGATGGGGAACCCCAGGATTGCCAGGTCTGCCTGTAAGTCTGTTCATAACTCTCTCATCATTACCCTCCAACCTGATATCACGCCCCATGCCTGACATTTTATTTCAAACCTTTATTTAAACTCGAAAGGCAACCAAGGTTTCCCTCATTTACAGTCATGAATGAATGAATAAATGAATGAAAACTTTATTTAACAGATTGCAGAATGGGTACAATACAGTACGGCTCAATACACACAATTGTTAAGGGGATGCAGACCAGAGAAAGACGTATGTCTTGTTTACATCAGGGTCCCCCATTTTCAATTCATAGTGACATTTATGACATACACAACATACATGACATTTATGGCATAGGGACATACATGACATACAGGTATTTAGTACTGTTACATTTGTGACATGTCAAGTGTACATACAGAAATTAGCAAAAAAAAACATAAAATCACTTATATGTAAAACACGTACAACTTGATTGACAAAGGTTGGAGATAAAGGTTTTAAACACTGCAACAGAGGGGGTTCAGAGATTCTCCTTTGTCCAGCTTTAAGGGCTGTTGGAGTTCATTCCATGAGCTTAGGGGCATCATAGCAACATGCAGATTGACCCTGTTCCAAGCAGATTCTGACCTTAGGACCAACCAGTCATTAGAGCGGATTCCAGACGTTCCAAAATTCCATTCCAATAATGATGTAGTATAAGGAGGTATCTTACCAAAAAAGGGCCTTAAAAATGTACAAATACCAGTGTTTGTTGTGCCTCTCCGTCAGAGAGGGCCAACCGACCTTCTCATAAAGGACACAGTGATGAGTGTCGTATCTATCATTAGTGATGAATCTGAGGGCAGAGTCAAAGGATTTAAGGGTTGATGCCGCAGCATGCCTATAAATTACATGACCATAGTCCAAGACTGATAAAAATAAAAACCTGCTTCGACAACTTTCTTTGTCTCTTTGTAGTTCCACTACAGGATAGCATGTCATTTGTGAGAAATGGTTATGGTGCATGGTCTCACTAGTGTCGAGGTCAAAAGCACTCGCTTACCAACAAAGTATTTAATTGTCATGCAGATTAACACACACATGCGAGATGGGGCGACACACTGGAACACACGCACTGAGTCGCAGATGAAATGTCTCTCTGCACTTTTCCCATCATGTCGTCCTTCCCCCCCAAGGGCAGCCGGGAGCAGACATGGGCTGCAGCGTGGGCCACGCCCCGGGACCAATCCAAGTGCTCCCGTCTGTCTTTGTCAGGGACATGACAGCATTAGTGATCTGTTCTGCATGTTTTTCCATTGGGTTTATCTTATTGGGAGTGGAAACCCTTGCCCGGGGAGAACAAGCAAACTCTACACAGAAAGGCCTGGGAGATACCTCACCTGGGTACCCGGCAACGTGGCAACCTGGTCCCCAAGCAGGAATCGAACCCAGGTCCTTTTAGCTGTGAGGCGACAGTGTTACATATAACATATACAGTTAACTACGGATAGCGCCGAGGGCCGTACACAGTGTGTGTCAGACATACGCCTGAGGGTATTTGAGTGTGAAGAACACGCACAAAGGTTGTGTGAATGTCACACAAGGGCCATGAAAATGCATTGCACCATCAGTCACCTCCAAGTTAAAACCAAGTTAAAATCACTGTCTATACTGTCTACACTGTGGAAATGAGATTGTGGCTTTGCGAGAACATTACGCCAGTGAATTTCATCTATCATTCAATGCACTTTATCCACTTCCTGTCTTGAGAGAACGCACAAGAAGTGATTATCTTAATAACTATCGTTCATTTCAGGCTGGCTTATCTAACGTTGTCAGGTACAGGCGGCTACCGCAGCCGTTTCTTCAACCATCACGTTGCTCTACCATTCATGCTTTAGTCATAGATTAGGAGTCTTTTCCATGTATCATCTCTTTGGAAAAAATCATTGGCTTGGTTCTTAAGAAGTGAAGCCATGGCTGATGGGATCCTTATACCGTTTTCTATTTTATTTTATTATATTTATTTGTATTATTTAACCAGGTTTGTCCCATTGAGATCCAGGATCTCTTTTACAAGGGAGACCTGGCCAAGAATAGCAGCAACACAAAGTTTCAAAATAAACACATAGACATTACAGATAAAAGTTACAAAATGATCAGATAAAACATTTGCACACAGAAAACCTGGTTACAATAGGCTTCACCATAGCCTTAAATACATTCAGGGTTACCAAGCTTTGAATTTTCAGATCGGACTGGAGATTGTTCCATGCAATAGTAGGAAAACCTAAACATTTTCTTTCCCATTTCTGTTCGGACTTTGGGAACAGCAAAGTGCAGAAAATCCTTTGAACGAGATTGTAATTTCCACCCTTCAAATTTATAAATGACGATAAATAAATCGGAACCATACCAAGAATGGCCTTGTAAATCAAAACTGAGCCGACGTGCACATAAGGAAGTCCAGTTCACTTTTGAATATAATACACAATGGTGAGTAAGAGATCCACAGTTTGTAATAAATCTCAGAGCCCCATAATACACGCTATCCAGCATGTGGAGACAGTGAGCAGAGGCATTTCTAATTGCTGTAAGAGTTTGCAGTAGATATTAACATAATCCCACTCACTTCAGAGCTGATACTCATGTCCATGTCATTTTATTCTCCTCTTCTCTCTTCTCTTGCAGGGTTTGTTTGGATATAAGGTACGACGCAACTTCAATCTGACGTGTCTTTATGGACCAGACTGGCTGTAGCTCACAGACTGTATCAGAAGTACAGTAAATGGCACGGAAGAGTTGTGCTAGTATCCCTCCGTGATGACCTTGTGTCTAAAAAAAAAGAAAACGATCGTGAACACATCACCTTCGAGATAGGGCTGGGCAATTAATCAAATGTAATCAGCGATTATTGGGCGGCTGATTGGCGCAGTGGGCAAGGCGCTCGCCACTAACGCAGGAGACGCTGGGTTCGAGCCCAGCTCTCGGTGTTGCTACCGGCTGGCCGGTCGTTCATACTAACACAATTGGCAAGTGTTAGAGGGTGGGTGGGGATTGGACATTGTGGACAGCGACTCCTACAGGTCGGTTTGGTGACGCCGGTGCGGCGGAAGCAGGAAGTAGCGGGGGCAGCGTGAGCCTCCCACGCGTTACTCCTCGCCACTGAGAGTTCGAGCTGCTGTGGTGAAAAGATGCGACAGGCTGCCTCCTCGTGTACCGGAGGGGACGCGTGATGCAAGGCTTCTAATCTCACTACAGCCAACCAGTGGGAGGCATAGTCTAGCAACGTTCAAGACAGGGGAGGGAAGAATTGGATAATACGAAATTGGGATCAGAGAAAAATTGAAAATGGGGAGAAAATGTGGATAAAAAAAAACATTTAATCAGCGATTATCAACTTTTAGGCAGGTCAAGCCTTTGAGCCAGGTCATGTTTTTGTTTTTCAGTCAAATTATATTTAGAGTTCAAGGAAATCCACTGTTAACAACAACAAAAAAATCTATAAATGTATGATCTTCCCAAAGTCAATGAGTAATTGTGTTAAATAATTGCAATCTCAATATTGACCAAAATAACCGTGATTATGATTTTTGCCACAATTGAACAGCCCCTACTTTGAGAGTACAGTTAAAAAGGTAGAGGGACTTCACACCCGTCTGCGTTCCTTCATCAGTGCATTGCATACAGTAGATGCAGTAATAATAACATGGCATCACAGCTGGCTCAGAATGACATGTTGTGCTCCGTCTCACTCACCTATAGGGTCTGAAAGGCTTTCCAGGTTTACCAGGCCAGCAAGGGAGAAGGGGCCTGCCGGTGAGTTAGAGATCTCATTCCATAGAACGATGGTAAATAAAACGATCAATACTACCCTGGATCTCATTCTGTGTTTGTGTTTTAGGGGCCACCTGGGCTGCCTGGACCCCCAGGACCCTCGTTGAATATGACTCTTACCCAACTCAAGGCAAGCAATGTTCTTTGTACTGTAATACACCTGATCCCTGTGACCCCTTTAAAGATGGTAACGATATCCCCACCTGTTTGTCCCGATAACACCGGTCTCTGTATTATAAACAGACATCACCTATTTTTATTTTTTTACAATTATTTTCGTGGCACCTCTGCCAAACAAAGATGAAGAATGGACTCAGTGGATTTACTAGTGGACCACTAACTGCCTGGGCCAGTCCTTCATGCCAGTGGCTATCAGGCTCCACAACCAGGGGCATGGACTGCTGCCAGCAGCTGAAGAACTAACGGCGGCAGAACTTAGAAATGTCTGACTCCTAACCACTAAACCCTGCACGGACTATAACATATATTATGGCCAGGGCGGCTGGGTGGCGCAGCGGACATTGCGCTCGTCACAAATGCAAGAGACACCGGTCTCGAATCCGGCTGTCAGCGTTGCCTTCGGCTTGGGCCGTCCGTCATACTGACTCAATTGGCAGAGTCAGCGGGAGGGGAGTCGATGGGTGGTAATCTGGTCGTTGTAAACAGCGACTCCTACAGGTCGGTCAGAGCGCCTGCACAGCAAAGACAGGAGATGGCGGGGGTAGTGTGAGCCTCCCACACGTTACACCTCGCCAATGAGAGTCTGCGCTGGCAGGTGAAAATAAGTGACTGGCTGCCTCCACATGTATCGGAGGGGACATGTGATGCAAGGCTTCTATCCTCCCTACAACCGGCCAGTGGGGGGCACATGCGAGCAACGATCAGGACAGGGGAGGGAGAATTGGCACAAGAGGAAATTGGGATGGGAGAAAAATCACAGAAAAAGGAGGAGAAAAAGTAGGTCAAAAAGAAAATACTATATTATGGCCGATAGGGTATACAGACCCTCATATGCACCTTTGTGTATACTGTTTACTTTACATATTGTATAGTCGGATTATTATAATTATGTTATATTGCGAATACAATTGTATTGTATTTATTGTCCCCCCTATTACCCGGCTAGTATCTGTACTCCCCCCTCTCCCCTATGATGCGTGAATTTCCCCCAAGGGGATCAATAAAGGAATATCTTATCTTATTTCTGTTTACATTTCTGCATACAATACAAATTGACTGAATTGAATGTGAGCTGACCTCAGGCCTGCTCTCTCCGTCTCTAGGACCTGATGTACGTCTCAGACAAGCCCAACTACCCCCTGCTGCAAGGTCTGCTGGATTCCCTGCAGCAGGACCTGCGGCTGCTGGTTGACCCGCCGGACGGCACTAAGGAACACCCCGCCACCACCTGCCTGGAGCTCTGGTTCTGCCACCCCAACTTCACCAGCGGTCAGTCCTCTCAGACAGCGCCCTCACTCTGTTGGGAGGCAGAGAGCTGATGATGATGATGATGAATAGTTTATTTTCGGTCTTTGTTTACAGATAAATCAAAAACACACATGTGTGGACTTTCAAAAGGAAAAGAAAAAAATCACAAATGTACATATTTAAAGTAAGCTCACACACAAAATCCAAACTCAATGACCGAAAAAAGGAATAGGCTGAAGCACATGCTTATTTTTGCCTATCCTTTACAATTCATAAAAACTAAATATACTTTAATATAAGAACTTAAAACTTAAAATATGTCGCAAGATATAATTACATTTTTTTCATTATTTTTTAAGAGAAAAGAAAGTTTGATGTTTTACTCAAAACTGTACTCGTGAATTATTTTATCCTTCAGGGCCTTTTTAAATCTCCCCTGAGAGGTACACAACTTCAACCCGTCACTAAGACTATTCCACAATTTAACTCCCAAGATTGAAACACATCTAGCTTTTACATTAGTTCTTACCTTTTTACATGTTTTAAGAATACACAACCCTCTTAAATGATACTTTCCTTCTCTTGGTTGAAAAAGACATTGAATACAAGCTCCTCACACATGATGTAGAGTTTTCCTAGATAGATGATTCAATTAAAACTGTGTTGCCATGGTAAAGGTATTTCTCTGGTAGAAATCAGCCTTGGTGCTGCTACCAATAAAAGAACAATGCGAGACAATTATTACAGTCCCCAGTACAATGAATATTGAACATGGATGTTCTTTTGAAGAACGTGAAATTAATGCATGTCCAATAAATGGCCTTCATGGAGTGTTCACACTAGATTGCGGTTCGTTCTCTACCCAGGAATATACTACATTGATCCCAATCAGGGTAACCCTGGAGACGCCCTCCTTGCCTACTGCGACTTCTCTGGTGTATCAGCGCAGACCTGCCTTCATCCTCGAGAGTCCCAGGTAACAACAGCATCAACAAAACAAGCCACCTCTCACCCATATCACGGGCTCTCACACACTGGATTAGAGTCCAACCCTTAACACCAGACTGAGTCACTCGGGGCAACAGATAACGTGTTCCGTCTCAGCGACCCCAGAACCCATACATTTCTAATCACTTTTTTTTGTGGGAGCTGCATGCTAATCTTAAACTCATTATTTTGGAAAGCTCCTGTCTTTATTTCTTTATTTCAGATCCCCATTAGTCACTGCCTCTGTATGGGGAAGGAGTCATTTCTGTATTCAGCAGCTGTCTATTGGAACAGTCTGCCCAGTGACCTGAAAATCGTAGACTATGCCGTTAGATTCAAGTCCAGCCTGAAGACATGGCTCAAAAGGGACTATACTTAACCTAGTATATAAATGTTAAATGGTATATGTGATGTGTTGTGATGTCATGTTTTGTATGATGCATGTCTAAGCATCACACTCCCCTACCCCCCTACAAGGACCACAATGGAAATAAGCTCTGAGCTTTTTTGTGTTTCATCCTTGGCAGTATATCCTGACTGTGCTTTCTGTCGCATGTTTATTTTTTATATTGTCAAATAAAGTCATTCATTCATTCATTCAGCAGCGACTATTCTTGTCTATTCTTGACTATTCTTGTCTGTATGTCATTGCCCTTTTTGGAATTCATGAATTGTGTTTTACAATGTAACACGGTTTGCATTCCAATCTGCATGGTCTCCTATATTGCCTTCTGTCCACAGATGCCCATGAAAGCTTGGATGAAGGATTCTATTACAGAAGGTTCTTTCCAGTGGCTTAGTAAACTAGAGCATGGATTCCAGGTTGGTGAATGATGCCGTATAAACCTATTTTCACCATCATCCACATTTAGAATTTTTTATCCCTCTTCAATAATGTATCTTTTCACCCAGCCCATTATACAGTCATTATTGTTGCAAATTGTTACTGCATCCATTGGCTGCATGACCAAATGGTTTCATCACTAAATCCAATTGATTTTTATTCTCAGGATCAAGAACAATTATCCAAGTGTGGGTTTCCCCACAACTGACTTAGCATTAAGATCGTCTTAGCTTTACAGTATATTAAATAGACTGCATTTATGTAGCAGCTTTTATCCAAAGCACTTTACAACGTATGCCTCACATTCACCCATTCACTCACACATTCAGGAGCCTTGCTAAGCTCCATGCCATCATGGACAACCCCTCCCACCCACTACACACAGACGTGGCTGATAGAAGGAGCACGTTCAGTGTTAGACTAAGACTCCCAAGATGTAACACTGAACGGCACAGGAAGTCCCTCATTCCGACAGCCATCAGACTCTATAACGCATCACTGTGCCTCACTGCATCACTGGGCACATGGTGACAGTACTATCAAATCTTCCTGGACTTTAAATCGACACTGTACAATTTTACACTTTTTACTGTACACTTACTGTATATTTCGGTATATTTTTACTGTAAACTTTATATTTTAGAATGTATATACATAACATAGAAAATGTATATCCCGGGCCGTATTTTATTCTTATTGTTATTCTTATTTGTGATCTGTAGTGCCGAAGTAGTGCCGAATTTCCGTCGGGATAAATCAAGTATTTCTATTCTATTCTATTGTCTGTCTTCTATTGTCTGTCTGTCTGTCTGTCTGTCTGTCTGTCTGTCTGTCTGTCTGTCTGTCTGTCTGTCTGTCTGTCTGTCTGTCTGTCTGTCTGTCTGTCTGTCTGTCTGTCTGTCTGTCTGTCGTCTGTCTGTCTGTCTGTCTGTCTGTCTGTCTGTCTGTCTGTCTGTCTGTCTGTCTGTCTGTCTGTCTGTCTGTCTGTGTGTCTGTCTGTCTGTCTGTCTGTCTGTCTGTCTGTCTGTCTGTCTGTCTGTCTGTCTGTCTGTCTGTCTGTCTGTCTGTCTGGTGTCTGTCTGTCTGTCTGTCTGTCTGTCTGTCTGTCTGTCTGTCTGTCTGTCTGTCTGTCTGTCTGTCTGTCTGTCTGTCTGTCTGTCTGTCTGTCTGTCTGTCAGCTCCTCTACCCCGGTGCCAACGTGGTGCAGATGCGCTTCCTGAGGCTGCAGAGCAACACCGCCACCCAGACGGTGACCTACTCCTGTCACCCGGGACACGGCCTGGGCCAGACCAAGAGAGACGTCAAGTTCCTCGCCGACACGAGGAAACAAAGTTATCTAGGAGAAATTAAAGACTGCGTGGTAAGTCAAACTATGTGCTGGTCATCTTCTCACAGACTGCTATGTTTTATCCCGTCGTGTGGAGAAATGACATACTCACAGGGTAGGAATGGCCTTTACAGATTCCCAAGTAGTGTGTAAAGACGTCTAGAATCGCTGTGTTGTTGTTTTTTACCTGTGTACAAACGTTCTGCAAAGATGCCGCGGTTATTTACTTGTGTCGTACGTCATTGAACCATCAGCTAACATTGGCACTAAGGAGCAGGCATGAAGCCTGTTTAACCCACTTTAAACTGATGAGCGTGTGATACAAGTGCTGTATCTGATGTGTCAATCAAATACTCAAGGACCGTGAATACAAACTATAGTGTCTTTTAACATTGAGTCATCCGAGCATCTGTCGTGTCCACAGGCATATTTGCCATCTGTGCACAATTCTGCCTGTGAGTACACAGTAATTTTCTGCATGATGATCAGATAAAACCATTTAGACACAGCTGATGGATGTTTGATATATGATCAAATATATATTTGTATTATTACATATTTATTATTGTTGTTGTTTATTATTATTATAATTTTCATATGCAAAATTTAAATGTAAAATAGTGTATTATATAGTGTTAGCTCAGGACCTATAGTCATGTCATTAATATGGTATACTTAAAAATACTGCCTTGCAAAAACGATGTGTTAATTGACCAATTGAACTGTTGCTATCGAGGGAGGCAACAGTCGTGATTGGAGGATCAAAAAGGGGCATGGTTTGAGATAGGTTAATTGTCTTGATGCAGTGCTAATTTAGTCAACGAAAATTATTACTAAATATGGTCGTCAACTAAGCTTTTTCCCCTGACGACAACGAGACGAGACGTCACATTAATGTAGATCATGTGACACTAACGTGACTAAATAATTCATGCAATGTTGTTGACTACAAACAACGACACAAAATTTCTTTTACAAAATAAAATCTTGCCGAAATCTCTCTTCATTTTAAAGGATAACTCCACTATTTTGGGAAATTAGCTTATTTAACATCTTCCCTGGAGTTAGACAAGAAGATGCATACCTTTTTTGTCTCTGTGCGTGCATTTTAGCTTTGGGAATAGATGCTCCGTTAGCATAGCTTAGCTTCATCACTGGAAGTGAGGCAGGACAGTAGCCTTACAGTGCCTTACAGTGTATTGCAAGGTCTGACATTGACCAAACTTGATATGCATGACCTTGGTGGGCTCTAGGTCAACTCCTGAAAAGGGGGTCAATGTCAGACCTTGCAATCAAAAGTTAGGGGCGCACTGAAATTATGGCAAGGGTTATTAGCCCCCTAACTTTTGATTGCAAGGTCTGACATTGACCCCCTTTTCAGGAGTTGACCTAGAGCCCACCAAGGTCATGCATATCAAGTTTGGTCAATGTCAGACCTTGCAATACACTGTAAGGCACTGTAAGGCTACTGTCCTGCCTCACTTCCAGTGATGAAGCTAAGCTATGCTAACGGAGCATCTATTCCCAAAGCTAAAATGCACGCACAGAGACAAAAAAGGTATGCATCTTCTTGTCTAACTCCAGGGAAGATGTTAAATAAGCTAATTTCCCAAAATAGTGGAGTTATCCTTTAAGACGAGACAAAATTATTATAACTTTTAGAATAATTCATGTTATTATTAGTGCAGCATTTATGTTTCCTGTGTGCAGTGCAAACGCTTTGATTATTTTTCCTCACTCGCGTTATTTATTCTTAGCCAGCATTCTAGATAGCAGTAACTGCACACGGCATGGGTTTAATGGAACAATGGCGGGGCAACAGGGTCTCGTGGTCTTGTATGCAGTGGGCTTGGACTTGGCAGAATGTATTGTTATTTTTTTGACATGACATAAAACTAGACACACAAGCATTACAGTAAATATCCACAATAAATCACAGGATTATACATTCCAATATTTGAATCAAAATAAATGTAGTTTACGAGATATATACATTATACTTGCAATACAATACAATACATAATTATGCTCTTACTCGCTCTTCTTCCCCCCAGGACCCCCCTTAGATAATCCATCCATTATTTCGCTTCTAACCAAGGATTACAATTCATATGCTAACCTTTATTCTCTCCACCACTTCTAACCTGATTGCAATGCTGGCTTCATTGACACCTAAAATTCTTGCTGTAGATATCTCTAGATAAATCACATCGAGATAAGTAAGAGCCCATACCTTTAGGCACATTTTATCCGGTTGAATCCAGCGTGATGCTATCAGCTTTTTAGCAGCCGTAAGACCGGACAAAATTAGTCTCTTTAGTTGTTTAGTAGCTGCTATTTGAGAAACATCATTCAACAACAATACAGAAGGCAGTACAGGTATGTTCAGAAATAAAAATTCTGATAATTGCGTGGTTACTTCTTCCCAGAATATCTTAACAGGGGGGCATTCCCAGTACATATGTATAAATGTACCGATATCGCCCCTTGAACACAAGGAGCATAGAGAGTCTTGTTTAAGCCCCATTCGGTTCAATCTTATAGGAGTCAGGTAAGTCCTATGAATATAATTAAGATTAATCTGTTGATGATCCGGGTTGCGTGACGCTAGTCGAACGTTTGCCCAGACTTCTTGCCAATCAAAATCCACTTCCAAGTCTGGTATATCCCTCTTCCAGACTGAGTCTAGGGGGAAGACTCCATAGGAAGAAGTAAGTAAGTGATGATAAAAGTCTGATATGAAGCCTCTCAATGTCTCCCTTTCATAGAAGAATTTGTGATATCTGTGGTGCTCAAGTGGTATCTTTAATGGGACTCCATGAGCCTTCAAAGTTGCTAATAACTGTATATAGAAATAATAAGTGGAGTTGGTGAGGTTAAATTTGTTATAAATTTCATGATAGCTACAGAAACCCCGTTCGTTGAAGATATCTCCCAATGTATGTATGCCTTGCTTTTCCCATTTGGGATATCTGATAGGTCGTTGTGCAATAAGGAGTGCATTGTTATTGAATAGGGGAGTATGGCTATGGCATTTATGTGGGTTAGTGCATTTTTTCTGTGTGTCACGCCATATCCAAATTACATGTGTAATAAGAGGACCAAATTTCAAGTCGCATTGCTTAATTGATAATTTGGTGTATACTATATCCTGGCTGCAGTCTATGTGGTGCCACTATGTTTTCTTCTAATGTTCTCCAGGATACAGATGCTTGAGAATCAAACCAGGTGATCAGTGGTCTTAACACTGTCTTGATGTCGTGACTCTCACCAACTTATCTTTGGAAATGATATCTCTCTTTGTCTCAGCCTGGAGAAGAGACCGCCCCTGGCACCCCCCGCGAGTCCGTGTTCGAGTTCGAGGACCTCCACCTGCTCCCCGTGAGAGACGTGGCGGTGATGGGGGGCGGGAACTTCACGCATCACTTCGGCTTCAGCGTCGGGCCTCTCTGCTTCAGCTAGAGGAAGGTGCGGAGACCAGACGGCTGTACCGTCCCTTAGGACTCACTAGAGCCAGGATGGAAAAGCAGTGTCCTCTGTGAAGACCTGGAGACCAAGGGGACAAAGGGAATCTCTCTCCTCCGTTCTGCGAGGGCACTACTCCATTAGCAGCCACCCACCCCCTCGCCGTTTAGGGGGCTTCACATCTCTTCAGTCGAGTGACTCCACGCGAATGACTCTTTTGAGAGGGGGCGTCGAGCTCCACAAGCCCACGTTTTTTTTTACCGACTGTTCTATTGTGTTTACAGAGACGTTTATCTTGTAATGAATAATTTAAAGATGTTTTTTTTTTATCTTTTATATATAATGGTTATTTTTGTTTTGTATTTTAAAACAGCGGTTTATAATGCTGTTTGGGCTTATGTTATAGCCCAACACATAGTGTATATAAAACATGGTGTGTCCTAACTGACTGTTATGTATCAAATGCAGCGGGTTTGACGTCTCAACAATGTGGTCCATTTGGGGAATGCGGCTAACTATTGTCTCACTGGTCGTTACTTGACCCAAGCCAGTAAACATCCTCTGAGGTGCTCACTGTTAAACCACTGCTCCTGTACTGTAAACAAATCCAAGTTAACTGAGTTGCCTAGTCTTTTTTTTTTTTTATATATATATATATATAAGATACTGATCCAGTTTAGTTTGAAATCCCAACATCAAATCCCATCTTAAAACAATGAACGGGGACTGCTTTTTCACCTCATCCATACTTGAAGTTTATCAACTGGTCCTGATGAAAACTCATTGTTATATAGTCTATAGTAGACTACAGTAAGACTAAATATGCTCTTCTGTTAAAAACACATATAATGCATTTTTTGTTCCAGAGTTTCTCAACTGTGGTTCATGTCTCTCAGGTACAATTACAATTATATATCCATTGACCATATTCACACGGCGACCATTTTGCTCTTATATCATGATCAAGATGGGATTCCTTATTTCCACTCCATCCTGTTCCCCTGGGTGGGCATGCCACGAGAGCATGACACGATGAGAGCAAAATGTCCACCATATGTGAAGATGGCCAATGGGCACTGATGTTGCTGTCCACACAGTATATGTATTGGGTTAGTTGTAGAGCATTAAAGCAACTCAAAATGCTAGGCTATACTGTAGTTTTATAGATAGTTTGAGGTGAGCAGAAGGCTTTCTAGTTCTGTGACGGGCAAGCGTTGATCTGGTGATCTCCACTGACCTGCTGAACAGGGCTTCCCTAGTGATCACGATTCTTGTCACGCGTTTTCTTTTGATTGCATCTCGTTACTAAGAGATAACATGCCAACTGATCTTGTGTTCTAATAAATATGAACTGGGCGCTGGCAAGTCCGCCCCTGGCCCTGCCTGGGAAGGTTGGCTATCGTTGCCCCCTGCCTGAGCACTTAGTACTTAGTAATGGCTTTCTACCCCGGCTTTCACTGCACTCGGTCTACATTAAAGGGGCTCTTTGCCAAAAAAAACTATGCAGATTTATTTTGCACATAATCTCACACACATCCAAAAACACATTAAGTTTGACAGATTTTGAGAGTAAATTAGTTTGAATATGGCAACCAGTGATGTCATCGGGGACATTGAATCCTTGTGTTGTGTTAATTACAGCACCATGCAATTATGTAGATGAAAGAATAGCAATACCTTATCTTATAGGGACTGCTTACCTTATCATTTCACTGAGCTGTAATTAACACAGCACAATGATTCAGTGCACCGGTGACCTCACTGGTGGCTATATTCAAACAAATTTACTCAATAACTGTCAAACTAAATTACTTTGTGCCAAACTGTTTAGAATGTTTGGATGTGTGTGAGATTATGGTCAAAATAAATCAGCGTTGTCTTTCGGCGAAGTGCCCCATTTAGTGCTGAGGTCTCAGAGAAAAGCAACAAGCCCAGCAGTTTCTCAGCAGAACCGTGATTTGGTGGTCAATTTCTCCCAGCAGTTCAGTAGTGAGTGATTAACAGGTACCACAGAGTGCCACAGAGAGTCCCCAAGTACCAGCAGGAGGTTCAGAACTGGAGGCTTACATTTAGCAAATACAGCCTTTTGTCACGTCTTCTGTCTCTCCACCCACTCCACACCCCATGCCTGGAGAACCTGAAGATTGCTGGGGTATTATTCACAATCACAACGTTAAAAAGGATGTACTGTAGTCGTTTTTTTTTTATGTTATCTCCGATGACACCCAATGGACTATGTTAGATGTAAATGAGGCGCCTCAAGCACAGCCCTCATAAATGGTGGAATAGAATATTGATGTCCATAGAAATAGAATATTGATATTCATAGAAATAGAATATTGATATTCTTAGAACTAGGATATTGATGTTATATTTATATGGGTGGAACTCTGGCTCAGTTCTTTTTGTGTTAGGATTTTTCGCATCACATCATTCAATATGATATAGCCTTAGCTGGCTGAGACTGATCATTGGTTCTTCTTATTGATCCCATGTGTTTTGTGGGAATTATTGTTTATAAAATGTTATGCTGGACATTTTTCTTGTGTGTGTGTGTGTGTGTGTGTGTGTGTGTGTGTGTGTGTGTGTGTATGTGTGCGTGTGTGTGTAGGTGTGTGTGTGTAGGTGTGTGTGAGAGAGAGATCCATCCATCATCTCATTCATTCAAAGAAAGAAATGTATCAACTGAATAAAAATGCACATATCCAAATGTTGACTGAGATTGATTTCATTTTATGGTCAAATACGAATGAATTATAATTCAAAGGTGAGTTTTGCATTTGGCAAAGAGTGGGTTAACTGTCCATCAATTAGGATGAGGCACCACATGGTCACGTGATGTATTGAACCTCACTCGGGAGCTGTCACTTTGTCCCGCAGCTGGCTGGACTCACAACACAGACTGTCACTAGTAGCCGCTAGCTGACGTTTAGCATTGCATCCGTCGCCATGTTTACCTTGTTATTATACGCACCAGAAGACTATTTTGCATGATAATAAACCAACGAACTTATTATTCCACATGTTGGTCTTTGCTGCTCACGTCACCGTCCATCATTTCGAACCAACCCGAAGAGCAAGTTAGCCTACTATGCTAGCTAACTAGCTAACAACTGGTTAGCTGTCTGGCTACTACTACGTTACCGTGAGCGAACCAACCAACCGGGCATCATAAAGGTGAGGAGGAACTTAAACTCAAATAACTGCTGTATCCAGCTTTGCAAGTCGCTACTTTCCACGGTCGACTGCTTTTGATTACTAGGTCTAGGTACTACTGTAGGTACTAGGTCGCTAGTAGCCTAGATGTCGTTAGCTGTTGTTAATGTTTACATGATCGAGGTGGTGCAACACACCACCACACTATACATACTTTGCTTGAGTAGTTAGTAGTTGATTCTAGGGCTGTTCGACTGCCAGGTACACATAATGCTGTATGGAGTCACAATCCAACATGAGCTTGAAGAAGCCATACCTATAGCAGGCTGCGAATTCATTCACTTCCTTGTACAGTACATGGCTGTCGCTATAGTGAGGGATCTCTGAGGTCATGTGACTGGTGATGCTGGAATTGAGCCAAAGTAAAAGTGTGTGCAGCCCGTCCGAGTTTAAGGTAACGACCCTGGAGAAACTTTCTGGATCGTTCACTCTAAGTCCTTCCACTAACATGTGTTTCTCTTTTCAGGACAGCTTCTATGATCTATGCCTGTTCCACTCAACCAGAGAGATGTACCCCCCTTCCAGAAAGGACTTCATCTCTCTGACCCTGAGTGACCAACACAGCCGTAGTTACAACAATGGCAAGCACCGCCGGCAGTCTTGCTGGAGGGTGAGTGTGGCGTGTCCATCTGGTCTCTCTTGTTTCTCTTTCTCCTCACACATACTCTCTTTCTGCCTGTTTCCTGTCCTCTCATTCATCCTCTTTTTTTCCCACTCTTGCCTCTCCCCTCTCTGACTTTGTCTTTTCTCTCTTTACTCCCGTGAGGAGTGATATTGGTTTGTGTTGCCCCCCCGCCCTCTCTCACTCTTGTCTTTGCCTGTGGTTGTCTTTGATGCTGTTGTCCCTATGTCATATTAACCACCACCTCACAACACACCCTTTTTTGTTTGTTAGTTGTTGCTCTGCAGGGCTTAAAGAATGGCTTCCTCCATTCCAGCATTGAGTTACCGTCTCATACTCGTACAACCGGTATTGTTCACATAAAGATGGCTGTGGGGATAAGATAAGATATTCCTTTATCGATCCCCTTCGGGGGATTCGGAAATACCCTGTGTCGGAAATTCCCTGTGTTGGAAATTCCCTCCTGTGTGCATTGGATTATAATAGATTATAAATGCCCTGGTATCGTATAGTTTCTTTTCAGAAGGATGATTTCAAACCTGAATGACAGAGGCCACCCGCCCCCACCCGGGCTGCTGCTTGCTCTTTTTATCTTTATCTTTTTGTCCTTTTTCTATGTTAATTTACTGTCCTGTATGGTTGGTTCTTGTTTGTTTTTTTATGTCAGGTGTTGCTCGAAAAAGAGCTCTTTGAGCTCAAGCTTCTTACCTGGTGAAATAAAGGTTAAATACAAAAAAAGAGTGCTATTGTAAAGGGCAGAACATCCCCAGAGATGATTACACTTTGTTTTTCCGTTTCACCTCAGCTGATTATTGCTCAGACAGCCTCTTTGTGGTGCAGAACAGGTGTTAATTAGACTAGGTTGGCCACGGTATCTCGAGACTTATCGCACGGCTTATTCCCTGGTCTCTCCCACGGAGGGACCCTGCCTCTGGCCTCCCCTGTTGTCGCTCGCTGCCACCGGTAGATTGTTTATTCTGTGCAGCTGAGTCAGTGTGGGATTAGTCTCAAGCAGAGTGAGATGTTGATGTTGTTGTCGTCGTGCAGGGTAAGCAGCACATTGTTTAGTGATTTGATTCGACAGATGATTTGATGCCTTTAAAAGACATCGTTCTTCCATATAGTTATAATGAGAGGATTTATTTTTTTTAATTTTATCTCAGAAGATTTAGAAAGATACATTTTCCAGATCCAGATGTGAACCTGTCTGTATAGAAGACCCAGCTGTGTGTGCTGCAGACAGATGCTATGGATAGATTGGTGTTTGGAGCTGGTGTTCACCGTGCCTGTCCGTCTGTCTGTCTGCAGAAATGGAAGCAGCTGTCCCGGCTCCAGCGCAGCCTCATCCTCTTCCTGCTGGCTCTGCTGCTCATATTTGGACTGCTCTCCTATCCCAGCCTCTCGGAGCAGTGGAGAGGTAAGCCAGACACCTGGACACACCAACAAAGCCAACAAAGTCTGCCTGTAATTGTAGTGGTGCTGAAGCATGATTGATTGAGGCTGGAACTAGAGATGTTCCGATACCATTTTTCCCTTTCCGATCCGATTCCGATACCTAAGCTTTGGGTATCGGCCGATACCGATATTTATCCGATACCAGTGCATAAAAAAAAAAGAAATAAAAAATATTATATAAATTATACCTTTTTTTTTTTTAACGGATACTGTTATACTGTGTTTTAGTAATAACTAGAAAGTAATGGTATTTATTCAACAGGTGATTGTATAGATTTGTATTAGTATCATTAATCAATGAGTATGGGCTACAGCACTGCAGATATACCCTACTCCAATGATCCACATGGACATTAAACGGTGTTGCACTCGCTACTCAGTGGCTCTGCAGATATACCCTATTCAGTCTGTAAGCTAGTGGCATATAGAACGTTCATGTTGTGATTTTTGATGCAAAATAAATATTCAACATTCTCTTTTGAAACTCCGCCTCAGACTCTTATCCTTTGGCACTTGCTGTACTTTGCTTGCAGGTCTGCAGCCATTATTGCTGGATTATGCACCAACTTTAGACACGGTAACGTTATCAAGCTAAGCTAACTGACTTAGCTCGTCTTCCCGCATTGACATTTGATAACGTTAGTAATAGTCAGCTAACGCTATTCCGTAGCTACTTAACTTAAATACAATTCACCGTGGGTGCATTATTGTTGATAGACGGTCACGGACAGTGTTAGGTCCTGGAGAAAGGACAGGCGATCATCTGATTTGATGTAACGTTAAAGCGGATGTTGTTCCAACTAGCTATCTTTCCAGCTAATGCTATCATAACACCAGCCAAACACATCCCGATTCCCGTCCGAGCTCCCCGTCACACCGCACTGTCGGGGACAATGGAATTTAAGAAAGTGTATCTGCTGTTAAAATGACACAGCATCACACTTTAAAACATGTTCATTTTATAATCCTCACTCTCCGCAGGACTCGGCAGGAGATAAATTACATCATGGGATCGGAGGCTAGAATTTACGTGTACTCACCGATACCAGCATTTTAGGCAGTATCGGCGGCATTTCCGATACTGGTATCGGTATCGGAACAACTCTAGCTGGAACATCAGAATTCATATTATTGTTGTTGAATGGAGAACTCTCTCTTTCAGTGTGTGTGTGTGTGTGTTGAACTTGCCTCCCCTCTCTGTATGTAACACCTGTGGTGATCAGGCTGTCTGTAGCCTCTACTACATTATTCTATTTGTCTATGGACTCATTTGAAACGCCATCGCAATAATGACATTAATTATGCACAGCTTGTGGAACGGGTTGTTTTTGTAATGTGGCTCTTAATTTTTTAAAATTTTGTGTCAGTGTGGCTCCAGAGTTGGCCAAGTCTTGAGTACCACTGGTCTAGAGTATTCAACTTGATGGCTGCATTAGAGAACGGCAGCAATGGTTAATGTGTGGAGTTGGTGCTGAAATCTCATAATATTTTCATGAAATAAAAATTTACCAAAACAGTAACCAAAACATTTCAGTCAAAATAGTGTTAGCCTTTAATCCCTAGCCTTTAATCCCTCTGTTTATGGCCATGATAGTCTGTCTGACTCACAGGATGTAGACTGTGGGTATAAGCACGCCGTTGGCCGACTATTTCAGAATTCTCCCCCCTCCCCTACCGCCGCTGCATCCTGGGCTTAGCGCCGCCTAGGATGATTGTGATTGGTTTAAAGAAATGCAAACAAACAAACAAGCCAGAGAGTTTTTTCCCCCTTTAGCAGAATGATAATAGGTTCAGCCTGACCAGGCCCACCTGACTATGGCCATGATTAATCACAGAAACACTGCAGTGTGCGATGCTACTTTCCTCTTTGTAGTGATTACTCTGTGTGTGTGTGTGTGTGCTTGCTAGGGCTGACCTTCGAATTTGTTTTTTGGAATTCGAAGCTTCGGGCCGAGATTCGATTTTAATTCGAAGCTTCGAGATAAAAAAAAATAATTATATATATATATATTTTTTCTTTTTTTATGTTGTGGGACTTGTACAGCACTTTGTTGAACTTTGTCAGTGCTGTAAAGTTCAAACCTTTTTAAATCTTAGACAAACAAAACACTTTGCTTTCATGAAATAATTGTAAGCCGTCATTTGAGGCTTTATAAAAGCAGCACAATGAACACATCTGTCAGTGCAGAGTCCGACCTCATCTTAAATAACAAACAGCATTGCTTGTTGTAATTAACAAAGAGAGGCAGAGTTGATTTTGCACCAAAAAAATTTAATAATTTTTTTTTTTTAATAATCGAATTTTATTTTCATATTCGAATCCCATGCCCATCGAACGAAGCTTCGAAGTATTTAAGACAGCCCTAGTGCTTGCTTTTGTGTGTTCTTGCTTGTGTATGTACTGTGTGGTGTCTGTGTGCATTAGGCTATATTAAAAGAGGAGTGAACTATTAGTGAACTATTTCAGACTAGTAGAAGTATTATTACTTCAGTTATTTTAAGCCTAAAATTATTTTTTTCATAATATATTCAGATTACAAATATCCTACATGACTAAAAATGTCCAGAAGTAAAAGTAAAAAAGCAGCTTGCTAAACTAACTTAACTACTTTTGAATTTAGATTTTGTGTATATTCCAGGGCGGCTGGGTAGCACAGCGGACTAAGCGCCTGCCTACCACCGCAGAGACACTGGTATCGAATCCAGCTGTCAGCGGTACCTCCGGCTTTGTCGGTCGTCCATACTAACACAATTGGCAGTGTCAGCGGGTGGGAAGCCGGTGGGGTGTGTATCCTGGTCGTTATAAACAGCGACTCCTACAGGTCGGTGGAGGCGCCTGTTCAGCAGGGAAGGGAAATGGGGGAGGTAGTGTGATCCTCCCACGCGTTACACTCCCCCAGTGAGAGTCCTCGCTGTCAGGTGAAAAGAAGCGGCTGGCTGACTCCACATGTATCACAATAAGTTCAGTAGAAGGCTAGAAGCCCAGTAACCAAACATTCCTTGAAATGGTCAATAGATTCAGAAATAGTCAGACATGGAACATATTTTGATTTAAATTGCTTATTTTTTTATTTTCTTTTACCAACAAAGCAACAATAGGATAGTGTAAATACACAGTACACACTGATTGAAATTCTCACTGGGACCTACACACACATGCACACACGCACACGCACACACACATACCACAATGAAAACTATCAGTGCAACTTAGTTTACATGAATAGAAAAAAGCTTAGATCAATTTAGATATAAAACATTTTTCCTTTACCAAATGGTAAAATAACATGATTATTTTTTTTTATCTCAAAGTATTTTTGGTAAATAAAAATATTTAGACTATATTTTGTCATCATTTTAGTTGACAAAATTAACACTGCTGGAGACCAGTGGTACTCGGACCTCACCAACTCAGGAGCCACATACTGTATACCTGGCAGCGTTGTGGGCATCAGTTGGCATTATCGAAGTTAGCTAATGTAACTATTCTCCAGTTGAAGGTGTGGTGTTCTCAATTCACCTTAAAAGATGAGGAAGAGAGTTTAGCAGTTTCAAAGGTGTATTCCAAAGTGAGGGTTGTGTGTGTCAGAACAAGTATACAGTGGTTCTTTATACTGTTACAAACTGCATACCGTCCGCACTAGTGGCCGATGTGGTCAGGAGTTCCGCTGAGAGTCTTTAGTTTAGACGAGAGACGTCTCCGATGGCAGTTGCATAATGTGTTGGAATGTCTTCAGGAATCTGCTCATCACTTCTGTCAGAATTACTCACAAAGGCTACTGTCATCTCCAGACGCTCCAAGTAACCGTTCACCTTTAGTGTCCACTACACTCCACTGCAGTGCTGTTCTTCATGCCTGTGTGTCCACTGAACTTTTGAACTCCAGCCTCTAATTGGAATTATGGGCGTCATGCAAAAAAATTATTTAAATTGAATGAGATGCCAAAACAAACAACCATAATAACCACACACATAAATAACCACACACACACACACACGCACGACACACACTTGGCTTGTTTAAAGAGGTCATAGCCTGGTGATGGAAAACAAGGACAATGGGATTATTATTCTAATGGTTTGGACAGACTGAACTGCTATGAACAGTTTATCAGATCTGCTGTCATGCTCATGTTGCCTAATGGAAATTGGCGACCAGTCTAAATGCATTCCAACAAAAAAGTAGTTGTGACTAGTTACACCTTTTCTGTTCAAATGGACTGCATTTAGCAATTCGGGGCTAAGTGGCTTGCTCAAGAAACTTTGACACACTGCCGGGAGGAGCCGGAATCGAACCGAGAACCTTCCGATTACCGCTCAACCTCCTGAGCCACTGTCAATGCTTCTCAGTGTGTGTGTGTGTGTCCTTGATAATGCTTGTGTGTGTGAGGTTGTGAGCGTATATGTTGATATCTCTTATCTCTGTGTGCAGGCATGTCAGACAGAGAGGACTGGTTGGAGCTGGATGACAGGGAGTTGAAGGCCGTCCCTCCGGGTGTGAAGCCTGTCGCTGGGCTAGTCCTGGGCCAGGCTCTAGGTCCTGCAGCAGGGCCAGAACTGGGACCAGCTGTGGGACCAGGACTCATCCCAGACATCATCCCAGAGTTCCAGAGACCAAAGGTCCCCATTCTGCCTAAACCTCCCATCAAGGTTAGGAGCCATCTCTCTGTCATGCTTCATCTGTATCTTACTTAAAGGGTGTTTCTTCAGAATCTTTGACATCCAGCCCTACGTCCTGCTGGCCGATGACGTGTCTGATCGATAGTCTCTCTCAGCTCAGTCCATGCTGTCCTTCATACCGCACTCCAGATAGTTGCCACATAATTAACATAACTTATGGAGCCGCAGTCTGGCTCTACCAAAAAGTGCACCCAAGGCATACAGGCTGTTTGGAGAGTCTATTGAAGCTAATTCGCGTTATATCATTGTTTTGAGATCAAACCATCGCAGAATCCCCAACAACACAAAGACGCTCGCATGAAATGACCCGAATGGAAGGATGCTGGGAGCTCTCCGTGGTCCTGATTGCAGAGAGAAAATACTAAGTTTTCTAAAATATCCCTAAATACTACCGGTATGTTTTCTAAAATATCCCTAAATACTATGTTTTATAAAAATATACCTGTATATGTGGACGGGGCCATTAGTCATGATGTCAGTCTCAGTCTCCCTGTGTATGTCATACTCTATACGGAAGCAAGAGAGCCACTGGTTGCAGCAAGTAAGCTGGTAACTATAGACCTGTTCGCCGCCGACGTCATAACAAATATGCGCACGCAGACCCGAGGCAGAAAGGAACGTAATCCTGGTCAGAACGGGGCAGACTACAATATATTTTCATTGCCATGCTAGCGATCTAAACAATCAATCCATGCCAAAGCTAGGTATGTAAAAGGTGAAAGACTCACACTCACAGCCATGCTGATTTGGCAAAATGACATCCAGCCGTTTTCATTTGAAACTACTTTTAGTCAGTGGAGTGCCATGGTTTCTCCATAGAGCCCTGTTGTACTTCTTTTGCCGCGGTAGCTCGCGCAGATCCGGGGTAACTTAGTCACGTGACTCAGTTGGTATTGCTGATTCGCTCGATATGTTTGTAAACAGCGAACAGGTCTATCTCCCGAGATGGTAAGTACGGAAGTACGTCAGGCCCAGCCCAGGGCAGCGGCCAATAACAACTCCGCGCTGTCCGCGTCAGCTGGCGTCGATTTCACACGCGGTTACATTTTTGGCCAGATGCATGCACTGTAGGATGTCGCCAGAAAGCTTGCGGAAGCTCTGCAGCCTCGCCGCAGCCTTCACAACCACTTTGATGACCGAGTTATAAATTGGGCATTAGAAAGAAAATGGTCCCATCCCAAAGTGACAGATTCAGCGGTAGTTTGATTTTTAAACGATGACATAAACACACACACTAGCTCCAATAGACTGTCGTAGCCTGCTGTATGATTGAAGAGTGCACTTTGGTACAGCCTGACCGCAGCCCCATGCATTAAGTTTGTTTTGTGCAACTTGTCAGAGCTGGGAGAGAGAGGACTCGTCATCAGTGAGTAGGAAATGGGGCTGGATGTCAAAGATTCTCAACTTCGCCTTTAATCAATTTCAATCTATTTATCTGTTGAAGAGTGCTACATCCGACACCTTCAATGATTTGTTTGTAATCGTCCTCCTGCAGAAAAGACCCTTCCCAAACAAGAGGGGACCACCCAGCCTGCAGAGAGTGGGGAACGTGTCCTTGTCCGATTCACCGGCGAAGGAGAAGCCAGAAGAACAGGCAGTCGCAGCTAAAGTTGAAGACGGAGAGGAGGAGGAGATAGGAGGGAAGAAGCTCGTCAGGTGATGCGTTTGTCTCTTTGTTGTCTTTTTTTTAAAGGCTGACACATACCTGTAGGCTACATCGCTAGTGTGATAGAGGGCTAAATGCCACTTGTTCTCATTGAAATGACCTTTTGTAAATCATAAAATTATGACTTCATTTTTATTTTAATTTTTTTTTAATTAATTTCAGTAGTTGTGATTGTAAAAGCAACTGATAAATGTCTCCCAAACTAACAGCCATTGCAAAATGTCAATGGGTCTCATTCACCAACATTGGCAAAAGATTTCTCTCAACCATCTTGGAACCGACTAAATCACCGACAAGTACACCCGTATTCACGAACGCGTGGGGAAGCTGTCTTAAGTGATCAAAACGATCCCAGCTGGGATGCCGCCAATGAGGAATGTCACTCATCTCGTTTAGTTCATTTGCATACAGACACGCCTCTGGCAGCTCCTTATAAAGCCAGGCTCTGCCGTATGCAAATGAAATCGCGAAAAGTATGACATCAAGAGTTAGACACACCTGTCCAGCTCATTATAATGCAACTGATGATGCAGCCGTGTGGAAATGGTGGCCGATATAGGTAGCGGAAGCACTTTGCGACTGATCAAAATGAGATTAGATGAATGTATTGTCATTATATACAGCTCGTGGCCACCTGCCACAGCGTGCGCACGCACACACACGCAGTACTGTATAGTCTACGTGCGTAATGAATGAACGCAGTAGGTTTATATTATTCTAATCACAGATACTGCGCTGCCCTATAGTACAGTCCAGCAGTCCGCTCATGGTACGCCCGACTCTTGGCGGCCTTAATATGTGTACTGTACTTACTGTACGTATAGGGCAGAGCATAGTATCCTAATGAAACAAGTAATTAGAATAATATAAGCCTACTAGGGCTGGGCGATTCTTACTAAAATGTGAATCACGATTTTTCTCTAAGAATTGAGATCACGATTCTCTCACGATTCTTATTTTTTCAATAAAATCAGTTAAAAAGTAAAGTAAAAAGTAAAAAAATAACAATAAAAAAAAAAACGTTATAAATTTGCTTTCGTCATAACTTAGAAATTAGATTGCATAGGTCTATGTTAACTCGCCATCGCTTGAGCCCCAATATCACAAGTCGGGTTTTAATCGTTATTTCTTTTATTAGCTATATCCATTAATTTTTCATCCATCCAGCCTGATGTTATCATTGGGAATGGGTCTGAGATCGCAAAAGGGCAAATACCGCCGCCTACACCTTCCAGCCGGTATTGCACTCCATTAGAAATGGTGTAGTTTCTTTTCTGGGCCGATCTGAGCCGTGCGAGCGGGGTTTAAATACTCCGGCAGGACTAGAAATTGTTGTTTTTTTGTTTTGTTTTTCTCATGCAGCTGGCGAGGGGCAATGATAGAAGCCGACCAGGTGACAGAAGCCCCTCCCTCAGCCAATGAGAAAGAAGATGCTGCAGCCCCACCCTCCCCAGTCGACCCCGAGGATGACACTCCCCCTCTGGAACCAGGTCTGTACACCTTCATCTAAACACTCGTCTTAAAGACTACGTGAGCTGAAAAGTGACTTTTCTTGTCTTGTTGTGTAGCAGGGATTATATGCCAAATCATTTCACGTACAAATACCATTCTTCTCTACTCCTGGGAAGTGGCAACATTAAGTCACGACCCACCTGCAATACAATCTACATCCAATAAAGTATGATTGTTGGTTTGGATTGTTGGAAATGTTCCCTCTTCCCACCACCGATTTATACAAATCATTCTTCCTAAGGGCGGCTGAGTGGCACAGTGGGCAAGGCGCTCGCCACTAACGCAGGAGATGCTGGTATCGAGCCCAGCTCTCGGCGTTGCTACCGGCTTGGCCAGTCGTCGTACTAACACAATTGGCAGTGTTACAGGGTGGGAAAGCCGGTGGGTGGGGATTGGACATTGTGAACAGCGACTCCTACAGGTCGGTTGGTGCGCCTGTACAGCAGAATCAGGAAGCAACAGGGGCAGCAGCGTGAGCCTCCCACGCGTTAGAGTTCGAGCTGCTGCGGTGAAAAGATGTGACAGCTGCCTCCTCGTGTACCGGAGGGGACACGTGATGCAAGGCTTGGTCCTCACTGCAGCCGACCAGTGAGAGGCATAGTCTAGCAACGTTCGAGACAGGGGAGGGGAGAATTGAAGGGAGAATTGGCGAGGGAAATTGGGATGGGAGAAAAAATAAGGAGAAAAAGTGGATAAAAAAAAATAATCATTCTTCCTATTGGTCCACCCAGCCGCCTAACCAAGAGATTTGAACCTGGGACCAAAGGATCCACAGCCAGCGAACTAACCAGTTGAGCTAAACGTTCAGACGTTAACTGTGAGTGACTAATCCATCATTTACACTTGTCAAGTGCCAATTGTGCTTGTCGTCCAGTATTGGCATTAATAAATCAGATGTCATGCTAATATGTCATGTTCTACAGTAGGATTTACTACTATGATACCCATTAAAACAGTCATTCGAATAATAGAAGCCTACTTTGCTGGAACAATTAATTTCAAAAGTATACAGTGCGTGTGCGCTCGCGCGTTGAGGCTCGCTAAGTCTTTCTCCACGCATTTCTGGAGCATTTCTTTATCCACTATGGTTGGATGCTGTATTGTACTTGTGCTGTATCATAACAATACATTTGAATCTAATCTCGTTTTGAGATCAGTTGCAAATCGCTTTCTGTTGAATGGATAGGTTGAGTGCAATGCCGACTCTACTTTCCCCCATTTACTCGTCCTGACAGCCTAGAATATGACAAGCCCACTGATGATGTCACGGTTCGCGAGGAAAAACCAAAAAAATGTCGGTGCCAGCTGAGCACCGATTTGTCACGCTCTGAACCAATTAATCCCGGTGTGAACGCGCCGGCCGGTGCAAGATTACGTTCGGGAACCGGCTCCAGCACGGAGCCCGGCCGGTGTGAAAGGCCTAAGAGAGCGGTTCTCATACGGGCGGGGGATGATCCGGGAGAAGAGACGTCAGACAAGCAGGGGTCGATACACATGCGGGTTCTCAGACGATCAGGTGGGACTCGATTAAAAAATTTATCGAATTAATTCGAGACTTTATAGTTAATTAATCAAATTTTAATCGCATATCAATATTTTATGCGAAAAGCAAAATTTTCCAATTTAAATGGGTTTTGGTATACAAGTGAATCAATGAATATACATTATACATACGTTTATGCAGCAAAATCGTGTTTATTAGCTACTACACAGACCAACAGATAAATGCAATTTTTAACAAAGTGCAGCACTTTTAGGAATTATATATATATCATTCACCCCCCCCCCCCTTCCCCCATGCTGCTATGATGCCTGAATTTCCCCAAGGGGATCAATAAAGGAATATCTTATCTTATCTTATATATATAGCGCAAATGACCTTTTGTAAACTCAAGCACTTTCGAGGTAAAAGTAAAACGCAGTACTTTCAAGTACATTCCAGAACAGTTGACAATTGGGAAAAACTTCTTGATTGATTGATCTCAATTTCTCTTATTTTTTCAATATTCTGTATGAACAAACCAGACTAAGAGATGGTTGGCTCTGCTCTGTATAGGACCAAAGCACTGTTAGCCCCCTCTCCATCCTCTAAACCAAAGCACTGTTAGCCCCTGAAGTCATTCTCTGAAGCAAACAGCAGGAGGCTCTTCTTATTGCTGGCTCCTCTGTGGGTTCTTCTCACAACAGTGCCTCACATATCTGCAATAGATAGTTTAGGAAAGTGATAAATTATTGTACCAATTAAGTCTATTAAAAAATTGCTAATAAAAACAGCAACGTTTTACTATCATGATCAATATTCAGTACATTTCATTTTGGAAAAGCAATTTAATTTATATTTCACTAATTCACTGTCAATTCACAAATAACAGTAACTTGTAATAAATCCCATTAATAAAACAGTTATTGTTGTGGGTGGGTTTTTGTTTACCTGCATGGTTCAAGCAGGGTCTACACAGCTTTTGTATTTTGGTCTACAGTCCACGGCAATCCAGCGAGCCAGCCAGTGTGTCTTTACTTTGTTAGATGTGGTCTGACTCATCTTGGCTCTGAACCCTGCTTCAGCATTAGCTCTTAGCTCCACGTTAGCTGCAACATGCTTGGCATTGAAGTGATAACGTAGGCTTGAAATGCTCAGGTGATATGCAAAGTATTTGCAAACACAACCGTTCTCGTATCAAAACTTCCATCTGTTTTTTTTTTAATATCTAAATCTCCCATTCAACGGGCCAAGCAACACAGTCTCAACTTTTCCCATCATAGCCTACAACTGTCACCCAATGCACACTGTGCAACGGTATAAACGGTATGCCTGGAACTCGTCCACTGAGAAACGTTCCTCGGTGTAAAAAAAAAAAGTATAAAGTAAGGGGCGCCAGGGTGGCACACCACGTAACCCATCTATCCTCCCATACCTCCTCTCTCTGCCAGACTTGTCCGAAAAACCAATAATCTAAAAAAATAAATAAAAGTATAAAGTGGGATAAAATGCGTAATCTTTTTGTCGTCAATTAATCGAAATTAACACGATAAAGTCCCCAGCCCTAGTTATAGTACACAGCAGGGTGCTCCTTCCAAAAGAGGATAAACACAGCATGGGGTCACACAGACAACAATCTTCCTCCTCTTCTTCTCTTCTCACTTCATACAGGTTTCGCCTCAGCTACTCCAAATGATTCTGTCACTCTGTCTCCATTTTCTATGCTGCTTGATTGTGTGGTGATTGCGCTCACCTGTCTCGGGCACGTCTGGCACAGGTGCGGTTCATCTGTGCTGATGCGCTCTGCTCTGCCTGGAGTCTCTCCGGAACTCCTAATATGGGCATATGCCCCAGTACCTTGGCCGACACATAATGGCCGTCTATTACCACGCCAGCCGGTCTGCCACATAGTATAAACAGCTGTTTTCTCCACACCTCCCCCATCTCTCCTCTCTCCTGTCTCCCCATCTCTCCTCTCCTCCCATTCCTCAGCTGAGAGCACGCCTTATGCGGCACGGTGGTGTAGTGGTTAACACTGTCGCCTCACAGCAAGAAGGTCCAGGGTTCGATTCCCGCTTGGGGACCAGGTTTCCATGATGCCAGTTACCCAGGTGGGGTATCTCCCAGGCCTTTCTGTGTGGAGTTTGCATGTTCTCCCCGTGCTCGCAAGGGTTTCCCCCCCGATAAGATAAACCCAATGGAAAAACATGCACAACAACAAGATCGCTAACGCTGTGGCGTCCTTGACGAAGACGGACAGGAGCACTTGGATTGGTCCCCTGGCGCGGCTCACGTTGACGCCTGTCTGCTCCCGGCTGCCCTTGGGGGGAAGGGCGACGGGATGGGTTAATCGCAGATACGAATTGCATGCATGCATCGCATGTGTGCCAATTGATGACCTCGGAGCAGGTCCTAAATTATTATTATAATTACCTTCACTTATACATGGATTCCAGGAATATGATTTATAGATATAATTTATCTGTTCAAAAGTTGTCATGAGTTGTCATGGTATGACAAATCTGCAAATCTGCATGTAGCAATCAGTTGTCTCCTGGCCGAGATGCAGCAAGAGGATGCTCTGATAACCTAATCTGACATGGTGAGGGACCATGAAAGACAAAAATATGATGTAGTCTGATCTCTGCGTTATTTGGAATTTTTTTTACTATAACTTTGTATATGTCAAATGCACAAACGCATGTCAGTCTTTCTATTCAAAGCAAAAGTCGTTTTTGCACAAATATTATGGGCAGCGGCAGCCTACATATATTTGATTATACAGGCTGAATGAGAAGAACACACACAAGGAGGGGAGGGAAGGCTTTACTCTCTCTGTGTCGTTTGACCTCACGGCATTCCAAGGAAGGGAGCTAGGCCAGCTAAATGCTAAATGGTGCATTTATATAGTGCTTTTATCCAAAGTGCTTTACAATTGTTCCTCACATTTTACCCATTCACTCACACACCGACGGTGGAGGCAACCATGAAAGGTGCCAACCTGCTCCTCTGGAGCAGTTAGGGGTTAAGTGTCTGAGATTACTGATAGTTTTGAAATGTGTATTTCTCAACTCAAACATTACCTTAACCACATGCGATTTTTATCCTCAACCACATGCGATTTTTATATTTAATAAAAATATGGCTGTCAATATTAACACGTACATTTTTTTGTATTCATTTACAATTTTACAATTTATCACATTCAACTTTTTGATGTGTTTGTTTACATTCCTGAATCACACGCACCACAGGGAGAATAGTACCGTGACCAGTCCCCAAATGTCTTATTTTATAAATCAAAGCAAATGTTAGATAGCAGTGTTTATAAGAAGGATCAACAAACGGGCGGCTGGGTGGCGCAGCGGACTAAGCGCTCGTCACAACGCGAGAGACACTGGTATCGAATCCGGCTGTCAGCGTTGCCTCCGGCTTGGCCGGCCGTCATACTGGCTCAATTGGCAGTCAGCGGGAGGGAAGCCGGTGGGTGGTATTCTGGTCGTTGTAAACAGCGACTCCTACAGGTCGGTCAGGGCGCCTGCATAGCGAGGGCGGGAGATGGTGAGGGTAGTGTGACCTCCCACACGTTACACCTCACCAATGAGAGTCTCCGCTGGCAGGTGAAAAGATGCTGCTGGCTGTCTCCTATGTCTCGGAGGAAGCATCTGATAGACTTCAGGGCTCCCTAGACCGACCAGTGGGGGGCACATGCGAGCAACAACCAGGAAGGGGAGGGGGGAATTGGCCTAACGACTAAAATGGGATGGGAGAAAAACACAGAAAAACAGGAGGAGAAAAAGTGGATAAAAAAAATAAAAGAAGGATCAACAAAGATGTTGTTTCAACAAATGTACCGTAAATGTTATTGAAGACTCCTCTGACCAGTTAGTATGTATGATTACCTTTCATAACCATTTTGTGATGGCAGCATTTGCTAGATTATGTGCGCAAATATATGCATATATACGGCTCTTTAACGGCTCAGAGTTTGACATTCAATGCGAGGAGTCGCGGGCTTTCACTCTCATGCATTCAGCATTCAGTACACACACACTTATTTAATGAAATCGCAAATTGCAGCCACTTTTGCCGTTATATAAATGCACAGGCTGACATTGCAATCGCGATTGATTAATCACGCAGCGCTACTAGATGGGTAGAGTATAGCAGCACTGCCACGGCAAGGCGTTTGAATTCCACTGAGGCCACCCATTCTAAACTAATAGTGCACTAACAGTACTGTAAGGCTCTCTGAATGAAAACATCTACCGAGTGGATTGTGTTGTGCAAGTCTACAGCCTCGCTAGTTACGATGACACGCTTGAATGTCTTGGTTTGTTTGTCTGTAGTTTCCGTGGGACCCGTGGACAGGCTGGAGGCGGTTCGGGACGCCTTCAGACACGCCTGGAAGGGCTACAAGGACCACGCCTGGGGCCACGACGAGCTCAAGCCCATCTCCAAGTCCTTCGGGGAGTGGTTTGGCCTCGGTCTCACTCTCATCGACGCGCTGGACACCATGTGGATCCTGGGACTGAAAGAAGGTACTTCCTGTCTACTGCTCTCTCGTGGTCTCTCTCTCACACTCTCTCTCTCTCTCACACACAGGTAGTGATGCACCGATGTGAAAATTGTGGCCTATACCGATAACCGATATTAATATTGCTGTTCTGGCCGATACCGATATTTACCGATGTCGATATCTGTATAGAAAACACTTTTTTATGATAATCAAATAAAGCGCTATTTTCCAAAACGCATAGTTTTTTTTACTTTTATAACTTCTTTTCAGAAATGACTGATATTTTGAAACTATTTAAGGCCAAAACATGTAAAAAGAAAAAAATATATATAAAAAAAAAATATATATATATATATATATTATTTTTAATATCGGCCCATATCTATCTTGATATTGGACCGATACCGATGTGTAAAAAAACTGCCATATCGGCCGATATTATATCGGCGGCCGATATATCGTGCATCACTACACACAGGGATGAACTCCCAACCAGTCGCCGGAAGTCTACTCATAATCAGTATAGCCCACACATATCAAGTAGATGACAGCCTTTTCAGAGTTTCCTGGCGATCCCACAAATGTTATTTGAAAAAGGAACCTGCCTTGGTGTAAACGTCGTACCTCCTGGAGACCACTGCAACGATCCAGTCAGATCCTCTCGCAATATATAGTACAGCCCCGGAATATATCACAACGGAGCCATCAACCAGATTGCTTGTGTGTGTGTGTGTACGACGCACTGATATTCTGCTAACGTACTGCCGGTTCATGGCACCTCAGGGAAGAACGTAGATAAACCATTCATCCTGCGGGACGTAAACCACTCATCCTGTCCCCTTGAGACAAACGGATGTGGTATTGATTGACTCTCCCTCGTTCCAGAGTTTGCAGAGGCTAGAGGGTGGGTGGAGACGGAGCTGTCCTTCTCCAAGAACGTGGACGTGAACCTTTTCGAGAGCACCATCCGTATCCTGGGCGGTCTGCTGAGCACCTACCACCTGTCGGGGGACCAGCTCTTCCTGGAGAAGGCTGTAAGTCGACCACCGAGAGAGACTACGTTGTCATACCTTCTCCTGTTCTTCTAATTAATCCAGGAGATTAAAGCAACAACATGTTTTTTCCTTGCTGGACATAATTGAGTCAAATGAGTTCCCGACCCAATACATTTTTAAGGTGAGCAATTTTGATAGGTAATTTGTGTCCGTCAGAGCAGCGTTGATCCGGATACTCATTATTAGGCTCATTTGTGTAACTAAAAGTAATTTGTGCTTATCAAAGCGGTATCAATTTAAATGGATCCAAAGGACCTGCAGGTTTTATATGGAAAGAGATTGTTTTTGTTTTGTTTCTTACTTAAATGGTGTTTTCTTAGAAGGATTTCTTTAAAAAATGTTTTCCTCCTTTTGTAGAAGGATATTGGGTCCAGGCTAATGCCGGCCTTCAAGACGCCCTCCAGGATCCCCTATTCTGATGTGAACCTGGGGAAGGGCACGGCCCACCCTCCTCGCTGGACATCAGACAGCACCTTGGCCGAGGTCACCAGCGTCCAGCTGGAGTTTAGAGAGCTAAGCCGCCTCACCAAGGACCCGGAGTACCAGGTCAGGGCAGAAGGAGGCGCTCTGGGGGGGAACTACCGGTAGTTTGAATGTTGTATAGACCCTTTTACTGTTTGTAAACAACGATGATGTTTTTGGCTCCGGAAGTCTGAATGTAACCATGCAACGTGTTATTCCTGCTGAAAGACGTGTAATGTAATGTAACGTGAAGTGTAATAATAGTGTCATCAGGTATGCAAGTAGGGGTGGGACGATATACGAGTAACACACAATACGATACTGATATTTAGCCCCCAATAACAATAATATCACAATACACAATATCTGCGATAATCGATATATTGCAAGACATTTATATTGTATATAAGATAACATTTTAAGTCTGTTCACCTCATTCCAATAACTTATTTAACTTATAATATCTTGTGATATATTGCTGTATGGATTTTATTTCCCCACCTATATGCAAGGACATTAAACATCTAATGACACAAGCATCTAATGGTCACTGCAGCAGGGGGTGAGCAGTGGAGACAACACACAATGCTGTTCAATTAAAAAGATGCGCATTTCAGATGCAAAAGTAGAGTTTTTCCTGCACACGGCATTCATTAATCTAGTGCCTTAACTCCCAAGGCTCTTGAGAAGAAGTGACGGGGAACGAAAGGCTAGATTCTGTGCATTGATTATTTGTTTTCTTGGTGAAGATGGAGCATGTTGTGATAGTCTACACACCCTCCCCAGATCGACAGTAGGGTAGCACAACAACCAGGAAGGAAATTGCCATAATGACTACATTGGGGGATGGGAAAAAAAGGTAGAGAGCAAAAAAGTTATGCTGTAATAAAATATACCAAAAAATGGTTGGGTACTATTGAGATGGGATGTTGATGGGACTGAGCTTACCTGAGTTCTTTGTTCATCGGTCTTGTTAAATGTGGAACGTGGGATTCTTTTCCGTTTGTTAATCTAGGGAGTTGTCTGGAGTTAATGGTTTCTTTTATGAGCGATGGTATCCAGTAACCTGGCCATTGTCCTTCCCTCTGTCTACAGGACGTGGTTAATGAGGTGATGAAACTGGTCCACAAGCTGCCAGGGAAGCACGACGGCCTTGTCCCCATGTTCATCAACACCAACAGCGGCCAGTTCACCCACAAAGGCATCTTCACCCTGGGAGCGCGGGCAGACAGCTACTACGAGTACCTGCTCAAACAGTGGATCCAGGGAGGCAAGACGGAAGACGAGTAAGACTTTTACTTACTGACTAGTCACAAGACTTTTAATTACTGACTACTCACAAGACTTTTAATTACTCACTAGTCGCAGGACTTTTAATTACTAACTAGTCACATGACTTTTAATTACTGACTAGTCACATGACCTTTAATTACTGACTAGTCACATGCCTTTTAATTACTGACCAGTCACAGGACTTTTAATTACTGACTAGTCACAGGACTTTTAATTACTGACTAGTCACAGGACTTTTAATTACTGACCAGTCACAGGACTTTTAATTACTGACTAGTCACAGGACCTTTAATTACTGACTAGTCACAGGACTTTTAATTACTGACCAGTCACAATACCTTTAATTACTGACTAGTCACAGGACTTTTAATTACTGACTAGTGACAGGACTTTTAATTACTGACTAGTCACAGGACTTTTAATTACCGACTAGTCACAGGACTTTTAATTACTGACTAGTCACATGACTTTTAATTACTGACTACTCGCAAGACTTTTAATTACTCACTAGTCACAGGACCTTTAATTACTGACTAGTCACAGGACTTTTAATTACTGACTAGTCACAGGACTTTTAATTACTGACTAGTCACAGGACTTTTAATTACTGACTAGTCACATGACTTTTACTTACCGACTAGTCACAGGACTTTTAATTACTGACTACTCGCAAGACTTTTAATTACTGAGTAGTCTCAAGACTTTTAATTACAGACTAGTCACAGGACTTTTAATTACTGACTAGTCACAGGACTTTTAATTACTGACTAGTCACAGGACTTTTAATTACTGACTAGTCGCATGACTTTTACTTACCGACTAGTCACAAGACTTTTAATTACTGACTAGTCACAAGACTTTTAATTACTGACTAGTCACAAGACTTTTAATTACTGACTACTAGTCACAAGACCTTTAATTACTGACTAGTCACATGACTTTTAATTACTGACTAGTCACATGACTTTTAATTACTGACTAGTGACATGACTTTTAATTACTGACTAGTCACAGGACTTTTAATTACTGACTAGTGACAGGACTTTTAATTACTGAGTAGTCACAGGACTTTTAATTACTGACTAGTCACAGGACTTTTAATTACTGACTAGTCACATGACTTTTAATTACTGACTAATCACATCTGTCTGTGTGTGCGTGTCTGTGTCTGTGTGTGTGTGTGCGTGTGTGTCAGTCTGTTAGAGGACTACCTCCAGGCAGTAGAGGGAGTGAAGAAGCACCTTGTGAGACAGACGGGACCCAGCAGACTAACCTTCGTAGGGGAACTGTCTCATAACCGCTTCAACCCAAAGATGGTGAGAGACAGATGCTCAGTCCACGCACGCACAACTCCAACAGCCTGGAACCACTAATGTCTTGTTGAAGGCAATAAATCCAACCATCCAACCATCCATTCACACGCTCGCGTTCAATCAAGGAATCACGTGAATTTGCCCAGGCTGTCAATCATGGCATTAGTCAAATCAGTCTTTCTCTCCTTTCTTTCCTCCTCTCGGTTATGCTCTCCTCCCTCCATCCCTCCATGCCTCCCAGGACCACCTGGTGTGCTTCCTGCCTGGCACCCTGGCGCTGGGGGCCCATAACGGCCTGCCGGGGGACCATATGGATCTGGCCGTGCAGCTGATGGAGACCTGCCACCAGATGTACTCACAGATGGAGACGGGCCTCAGCCCGGAGATCGCATACTTCAACCTGCTGCCCCGCGATGGACGAGACGTCGAAGTCAAGGTGAGGCGGCAGGCGGTCGAAACATGGCTATTAGGACGTTGTGTTTGAGATCAGGGGTACTTTTATTTGTTGTTGTAACTGAGGGGTACAATTCCCTGACTGTATTGATAAGTATGGTATCATTAAACCACTACCGCTTTATGTACTTTAATTACTGGCCATACAGTACATGATATCTAAATATAATGAACACTTCCCACAATGAACCGGTTCTACACAAAGTTGTCTTTAAGTATTTATTGCAGCAAAAGGTACATAATACTTCTCGATTATACTTTGAATGCACTTGTAAGGCAAAGGAATGTGCGTAGGCAAATCAACAATGAATGTCCATTCTCTGGTTACGCAGGAGGTAATTATACAACCTGAATCTTAGGGAATTATATCTATGGTACACTAGTAATATATAGCGGGAGATACTGGAAGGGTCCCCCTGGTTGTAAGCCAGCGGGGGTAGAAGATCTGTCGGTAGTAGAGAGTCTGGTCAACGATGACTAAGGAGACTCCAAGTACAGGAGACGGTGCAATAGCCTCTTGATCCACAGACGAATACAGCTGTTCTCCGTAGACTGTAGCTCCACAGTGAAGAAAGCTAGCCGGCCTCAGGCTCTCTGAGGCGCCGACTCGACTTGGCTCCTCGCGGGGTAAATCCAACACGTGCAGGCGTCGGCGATTCTCCGCTCCATAAATCACAGGACCAAAGCAAATATATTCCAGCCGCAAAGGGCTATGTAGTCGTCGGGTCGATTAATCCAGTGTACATGTCCACACGGTTCTCGTCTAGGTCTCCTCGGGTGAAAGCGCCATGAAAGCAGCCCAGCCTGGATAAGAACTCTAGCTAATACGAGGAAGCGTTGGCGATGCTGGTCACTGTAGAACTTTAGCCGCACGATACACTATACACAAATAGACTATCACTGACTTAATAGAAATATGTCGCACTCGACGGTATAGCGCCAAACTCTGACAATTCAGTTATTAATTCGCACGCGGTCTCAATGCTCTATTCTGGGGCCAAACAGGCCATACTTCACCGCACGTTGTATCGTGGGTGAGGCTTCAACTTATTGGGTAACTCTTGACTTCTGACTAAGTAAGACTAAGACTAAGTGCTTCTGTATTCACCTGCGCCGTATTTATATGCACGGTGAACAAACTAGTGCCAATCTCATTTCTGTCGCGTATCCCTGGGCAAGGCCGGGCATGTCCAGACATGTCTTGACGGTGACTTTGAACCTGACTCTGGAGGCTGGTCCCTGGCGCCGGTGGACCGCTGTCCAATAGGAGAATGAAATATTATGGTCTGGGCTAAAGGGATATTCCGTGTATATGTACAAGGAATATACAAGGGATATCAAACGATATACAAATACTATGCAATATATATCAATAAATAAATATATATATTCGGTTTAATCTGATCCTTTGTAACAGTTGTCACTGTGCTTTTTATACCCTTGGTTGTGGAATAAGAAGTTACCTGTAAGATAGGAGCAGAGTGTTAGATTCTGATCAATCAGCCAGTATCACCTCTTCATCTGTTGGCTTGTGTTATCTCTTTATCCGTTGACCCTGCGTTGTGTTTTATCTCTCCGACGTCTCCTCATACTAGCTGATACAATCTTTGTCATCCCCCTTTAATGCAATCCGCAAGCATAAGAATTTGACCACCTCCATAAGAATTCGACCCTTGACAGCGTCTTGAAAGAACGTTGTTTATTACACAAACAGAAGCCTCAGCTCAGATATTATCAGATTGTATTGTCCTTGCTATCGTCTCTTCTGCTGTTCAGTCCAATAGTGGCTCAGGCCTTGTCGTTAGCCAGAACCCTTCTCCCGTTAGCCGAAGCTAATGATGATGTGTCATCCCCCCCCCCCCCACCGGCGAGGGTGAGAGGGATGAGTCTCTGATGGTTTCTTCTCTCCTGTGGGATTCGTTTCTTAGTCTGCCCTTACCCGGAACCACTGTTAGATTTATATGATCTTCATCATAGCAACGACGGCCTCGCCCCTCTTCTGGTTGCCATGTGACGTGCTGTCTTTGACAACTGCTAATAACCTTTAACACACATTAAAAACGTCTGTTTCATTAATGTCAAACTCTCTCCATCGCTCTGCCTACTGCTGTTTTCTTATCAGTTGTTATGTGCTGATGGAATGCAGCATGCCCTGAGCTCCATCTCAGTCTGCTGCTAAATACAGTGATTCTCTCTCACCTCCCCCACCACCCTGCACATCCACCTCTCTGACCTAGCACCGTTAGATGCTGTCATCTCCCCCCCAATATATACGTTACATATAGGGATGTCCCGATCCGATCACGTGATCGGGATCGGGGCTGATCACGTGATTTTCCGAAGATCGGGACCGGCAAAAAAAAATCTTTTTTTTTTTACTTTTTTTTTTTTTTTTCAACAAACATGACCATGTTCACGTCTTAAACTCATACTGAGGCCTTAGTTTTGGTTTTAAATTGCATATCATCATTCATTTATTTATTGTCACACAGAGCAGAAGAATTTTGCCAAAACAAACCAATAGTATCCAGCTGCAAAACGGCATACCAGCCACACTCTCAGACCCAAACGCATTTCCTTTGATTTAATTATACATCAAATGATTTATGTCAAGGATTGCAATGCCTCGCTTGAATGAAGTTAACTTTTCACCTGGATAACGTCAACATTCAGGGTGAATGTAATGTGAGAAATTAAGTTAAAAAAATAAAAAAATCCTAACCCTCAAAAATGGCATAATCACACTCCCATATTCAATAACAATGCACTCTTAATGAGAAAACGCCCTATAAGATTTCCTATATGGGAAGAGCAAGGCATACACTCATTAGGGGATATTTTTAATAACCAGGGCTTCTATAATTATGGCGAAATATGCACAAAGTTTAACCTCACCGAGTCCACATGGCTTTTTTACATACAGTTACGACTATGTTTGAGGTCTCACGGTGTTCCATTAGACATACCAGTTGAACACCACAGATACCACAAATTTTTCTATGAAAGAGAAACATTGGGAGGTTTTGTATCAGGTTTTTATTATCAATTACTAACGTCCTCGTATGAAACCCTTCAACTAGACACTGTCTGGAGGAGGGATATACCAGACCTGGAAAATGACTTTGATTGGCAAGGAGCCTGGGCAAATGTCCGACTTACATCAAGGAACCCGGATCATCAACAAATCAATCTGAACTATATTCACAGGACATACTTGACTCCTATAAGACTGTGCAGAATGGGGCTTAAACAAGACTCCTAATGCTCCCAATGTACAAATGGGGACGAAGGGACATTTATGCACATGTATTGGGACTGCCCACCAGTTAAGGCATTCTGGAAAGATGTGTCCCAACAATTATCAAAACTCGTATCTTGGAATATACCTGTACACCCCTCGGTATTACTATTGAATGATGTTTTTGAGTTTGCAGTGAATCCACAGCTAAAGAGATTGGTTTTATCGGGTATCACAGTAGCTAAAAAGCTGATCGCATCACGCTGGTTTCAACCGGAAAAAAATTGCCGGAAAGTTTGGTTTCTTACATATCTCGATGTGATATATCAAGAAATATCTACAGCAAGAATTCTGGGTCTCAATGAATCCAAAATGTCAATGTGGGTAGAAGTGGTGGAGAGAATAAAAGCTAGCTTATAATGGTAGTGTCTGGTTAGGAGTGAGGGATAATGGAGGTACTATCCAAGGAGGGGTCCGGGAGGGGGGGGTTCGAGCTGGAGCATATGTGTGTAGGGTTTTAGAAAATAGGTATTAGGGGTATGTTCTATATAAACATTTATATAATTGTAATTTCGCTGGATATACACTGTATACGGTTAAAATGTTATTATAGACTCTTTTTGTTTTATCTCGTTTCTGTACTTGCATGTAATTTTAACCACCTTGACTGATAGTTTAATTATGCATTATGTGTTGAGTACTGACTTTTAATAATTTTTGTTTTGCAATAATAAAAAAAAAAATAAAAAATTCATAAAATATATATATAAAAAAATTATTTACATTTTTTTGATCGGATCGGGAAAGATCGGTATCGGTAGATACTCAAAATCACATGATCGGGATCGGAATATTATTTGAAGAGAAGGTTTTTTTTATTGTGAGTTTAAAGATTTTTTCTTTTTGATCCACTTTCTCCATTTTTAAAATGTGTCCTCCCATCCCAATTTAGCCGTGCCAATTCTCCCCTCCCCTGTCTTGATCGTTGCTCGCATGTGCCCCCCACTGGCCGGTCGTAGGGAGGATAGAAGCCCATCACATGTCCCCTCCGATACATGTGGAGGCAGCCAGTCACATCTTTTCACCTGCCAGCGCGTACTCTCATTGGCGAGGAGTAATGTGTAGAAGGCTCACACTGCCCCCGCCATTTTCCTGTCTTTGCTGTGCAGGCGCCCTGACCGACCTGTAGGAGTCGCTGTTTACAACGTCCAGATTACCACCCATCAACTCCCCTCCCGCTAACTCTGCCAATTGAGTCAGTATGACGGCCGGCCCAAGCCGGCGGCAACGCTGACAGCCGGATTCTATACCGGTGTCTCTTGCGTTGGCGACGAGCGCAATGTCCACTGCGCCACCCAGCCACCATGAGTTTAAAGACATTTAAACATTTTACACATTTTGTAATTATTGCTGCATTGTTATTAACTTCAGTTCCTGCAGGCGTAGAAATGCAGAGAAGTAACTGATACCTTGCTGTTTGCAATGTTTAGCTTCTCGTCTGTATTCAGTCACAAGCTTTTGAAAGCAATCCTCCCAATGTTGCTTTTTTCATTAATCCCTGCATGAATACTGTAGGTTTAAAAGTAGTTTATTTTTAATAATTTCTCTCCACTTGCTGCCTCCCTTATCTAAATGTGCTGAACACCTTTTGAGCAAATGTTGCTGCTTCCCAATTTTTTTATTTCACTTAACACTTTGAGTGCTAGCGACGAGATTTCTCGTTAGTTCATGCCGACCGTTGAGTGCCAGCGACGAGATATCTCGCTTATTTTTTTTATTAGCGATTTGAATTCATATTTCATCAATCTAGTCTCACGTTAGTGCTGCAAACTCTCTCTGAGCTCCATTTGGAAAATACCGCCCCCTATCGTCTCTCCCTGTTGTACTGTACCCCTTTCGAATGGATTGAATGAAACACATGGGGGGGGGGGGGGGATCCCGCTTCCTCATTTTACTTCTCGGGCAAGTCACCCGAGAGGATCGGATTCATTGCCGAGCCCCAAAACAGCGTGGAATACATATTTCCAGTACCCAGCGTTGGATCAATAAACGCGATCGATATTTGGAATGGCGATCAGGAATTGGAATAATTTTTTGGAGAACATCTGATCTGAGGTAAGGAAACTATTTTACCAGTCTTAGGATAATCAGAACTTTTTTCACAGAGATATCAACGTGTGCCCTATGTGTGTGTGTGTGCGTGTGTGTGTGTGTGCTGATCAGGAAATGAGAGAATCGATTTTCAGCTCGCTTCTATAGCGTGCATAAGTACACATATACTATCGATAATCTAGCGTTTATTTGAAAATGATTCATAAATAGGCCGAAAAATTACAAAGTTTGTGTATTCCAGTAAAGGGCGATTATCACAGAATCTTTATATTTTCCTGAAACTTAAAAAAAACCGAGCGTTTTTCAAAATGGTATAAAGCGGAAATGAACCGATTAAAAAAAACAATCCGTTTCGACAATGTTGATTGCAAATGCTTACCTGAGACCAGTTGTTCGCCATTGTTCAGGCATAGTGTATTTATTATGGCCATGTGAATTGACCAATGACCCTGATATCGGAAGTCTTTATTTTCATTCTATATATATACCTGATCATAGAGGGATTTTTATTACACCACCTGCGCAGCAGTGTATTACAGTCCCGTGGGTCTGTCTGTCTGCCGTTGTTTGTCTGCACCAGCCAGAAATCCCACAGTTCTGATCCGATTTGAGTGGAATGTCTCACATAGGCTGACAGCAGGCCAAGAACCTGAATTCTAGAATATCTTTCAAATCGGTCAATGACAAGTATTTTATTTGAATGAATGTCCATAATTTCACAGTGAAATCAGTAATAATGGTAAACAGCACAGTGGAGAATGCACTCGCCTACCACCGCAGAGACTCTGGGATCTAATCCACCTGTCAGCGGTACCTCCGGCTTGGTCAGTCGTCCCTACTAACACAATTGGCAGTGTTAGCGGGTGGGAAGCCGGCGGGGTATGTGTCCTGGTCGTTGTAAACTGCATTTCCTACTGGTCGGTCGGGGCGCCTGTTCAGCAGGGAGGGGATCTGGGGGAAATAGCGTGAACCTCCGCACGCGTTACATTCCCCCAGTGAGAGTCCTCGCTGTCAGGTGAAAAGAAGCGGCTGGCTGACTCCACATGTATCGGAGGAGGCATGTGTTAGTTCTACACCCTCCCTAGGCCGACAGTGGGACAATGCGCGCAACGACCAGGAAGGGAATTGGCATAACGACTAAATTGGGATGGGAGCAAAATACAGAAAGTGAGAACAAAAAAATGATTTAATAAACATAAATATAAGAGGGTGCTACTACACAAAGCGTGAGCCTCACCTAGACACCTAACATGCCAGTGTCAAGACTCGTGATTGTAGGGGAAATACCTATGCATTAGAAACATCCTTTTTCCAGCTAATCTCTTGGTTACATCAATACTGTGGTGTCCAAACAGTTCATGTTTGTAGGGTAAGTAGCCTATTTAATGTTCGCTATATTGTCAACTGTCCTCTGTTATTATTACATGTCCATGCAATCTAGAATCAATCATTTTCCCCAGCAAATCTCTTAATTATAACAAGATGTGTCGCTAATGTTAGGCAACGTTGTGTTTTAAAAGGTGAAGTATTTAGAAAGTTTGCTATTTGACCAAAGAGGTGGCTGGTCTAAAGTCTAGGGGCAGAACACGCTCCGGTGTCTGGTGTCAGGTGATGGAGGAAATCCAAACCAGGAGATTTGTTCTAACTTTCTTTTACGAGTGCAATGTAAGAGACCATTCACGACTGTAGAATTGGATGTGGTTTCATCATCAAGTGCACCACTGTGGTACATAAACAGACCTTCCAGTGGCGAGTGAGCAGTGCGCTGATGTCAGACAGCAGTGCGCTGATGGGTCGGGCTTCGCCCACTTGTGCGTGACTGTGTACAGTAGGCGTCACGGTCTCCCTCTGCCATTCTAGTTACAAGTATCGTGTTCCCTCCATCATCCACTCTGTTCCTCAGCCTGCAGACAGACACAACCTGCTGCGGCCGGAGACGGTGGAGAGTCTGTTCTACATGTACAGGTTCACACAGGACGCCAAGTACAGAGACTGGGGCTGGGACATCCTGCAGAGCTTCAACAAGTACACCAAGGTACAACAGACAACTGACCCCAGACATGTTTGACCTGGCTCTTTAAAAAGGACCACACCCGTCTTCATTTTTACTTCTTGCCATTACCAGAGATTGTCCCGTATCGTCTCTACATTTTCAAGTTCTGTTTTATTTGTCACATATATAAGGTACTCGTACATTATAGTGAAATGCTTGGTTCTGTATGACCCTCCTGAGATTGTGCTTCATACAGTAAAAGAGTAAAAGACCAAACACTATAAAATATATATACAAAGTAGGGATGTCCGATATTATCGGCCTACCGATATTATCGGCCGATATCGGCATTAAAATGTGATATCGGAAAATATCGGTTTTCAAAAAAGAAAAAAAAATTTTACATTTCTATAACCTTTATTTACCCAGGCAAGCAAGTAAGAACAAATTCTGATTTTATTTATTGTCAAAAGTATGCATACTCTTGTGTTAATTCCACAACAAGAGATATGTAATGTTAATTACCAGAAATTATTCCATTTTTTGGAGCGGGAATGCCTGCATATATCGATATCGGTTGATATCGGTATCGGAAATTAAGAGTTGGACTATATCGGTATCGGTAAAAAAGCCAATATTGAGCATCCCTAATACAAAGCTAAAGTCTCTGTTAATGGTGAGAGGACTGGTATGGTATGGTCCTTTGTAATAGGTGGTCCCCAGGAATGATATGGTTTGTGTTCTAGGTTTGAGTGTTGGCACGGGGGGGGGGGGGGGGGGATACTCCGCTTGGCCTGCTGAGAAGTGTTGTGACACGTATTCCTCCAAACCTGCTGTGGCTCCTGAAAAGCATCAAGTCAACACTTCCAGGAGTTTGCAAAAAGCATTTTCACCTTACTCACCGACTCACCTTAGACCCCTGTTTTGGAAACCTAGTGTGTACATAGTCAATATCGGCTCATTAAAACTCTCCCATCACGCCGCGCGCTGCAAGGCCGGCGCATACGGCATGAAAACAATTTCAAACCAGTCTCTTGAGAGAATAAACCAACCCGTCTGCTTTTAGTTTACAAGGCTGTGTTGTCGAATAGCTCCGCTAGGAAAATGTATGTAGAAAAGTTTCCAGCTGGGTAAGCGGTGAGGACAGTCATAACAATAGCAGCTTTCAGCTCACGGCCGCCTCCTTGTCGGCGTTATGAAGACTCCCAGTGATGAATTATATATATGTTTTTCCCACCTTGCGAATGCGTGCAGTCACTCTGAGACCAGACATCTTTTTCAAAATAAAGCCCTTAAAATTCTGCGAGTGTGTCCACTTTTGACTTCTCACTCACTGTTGAACTCTGTCCATGAGTTTGAATTCTGGCTACATGCCTTTCTTTACTTGTCATGAAAAATGTATGAAATGCTTTTGAAGAGTAAACTGCCTCTGCTTCCTTCTTCCTTCCTTGCCTCTTCTTTATTGTAATATAATATAATAAAGAATTGCAATATAATAATATTATTAGATTGGCCTGCTCCCTCTTCGTCCTTAACACATTGATTGCCACGCAGTATGCCCATCATTATACCCAGTCTGCCACCGCTGTAAGCCTATGGAGATGTTTACCTTCTTTGCAGGGCTATAACCTTTTAAATATTATAGCTATATCTGCATTACTATGGCCCATTCAACATCGATTATCTATCGTTCCGGATGTGGGAACGTTATATTTTTTCATTCATACATTGTTGTGTTAATACTGTTGAGAATATAAGTATGTTTTTAAGCTTTTCTGCTGTAATTCCAAAAACGTTAGTTATAGGCCCTGAAGCATAATAGATGGATTATCGATTGGCGTTTCTTTCCTATACACGCTATATTAAAAATCCAAATGTATATGATCGGTATACATTATGCTTCATCATGCGTGAAGGAAAGGGGGGGGGGGGTCGTTTATAATTCCTTGGTCGTCAGTAACGGCTTTATTTAGTATGGGTTGATATATTGATCAGACTGATTGCAGACAAAGAAATGGACAATCCGGCTGAAAATAACATTAGTGTCCTCTTACCGTTCGCCGATGAGACTGGAGGAAAAATATCCCAATTATTTGACGTCGATCTCCTAGATCCATTTCCGGTTTGTATGACGCAATAAACGCCGAAATCATATCGATTATTGCGTTTAGAAAGCGATCCAAAATGCACTCGAGTGTGTATATTGATCCACGCCACAATATATCTCTGGCGGAGGAATTTCCTTGATGCACCGATCGCCACTTCCGGTTTGGCGTAAGTGTTTGGCGTAAGTGTAACTCGCCCGACCATCCACCAGTCGGTGGTATTGAGGCGTTGCAATGTCAGAACAGGGTGCAGCTGCAGTCCAGAGGGAGGCTGGATGAATTATGAATGCCATGGCGAAAAAATTTAATATTGATCCCAAAAACGATTTACGCCGTTGTTGGTGTTCAACGCATGGCGGGCAATAGCGATTTACGCCGTTTATGGCGCACAATGTGTTAATTGCTCCTTTCAATCTTAGTCGACCAAGACAACTGTTGTTGTTTATCCCATTTCTATGCTTTTTTTTCCCCACGCTGAATTTTCTGAAGACATTTTATTTGTTAAGCATGAGATGTAAAGAGGACTTGTGCATGATGGCATGTCTTAAACACTATTTTAACAAGATCGGTTGATTAAATCAACAAATCCACAAAAATCCATGACCACTCTAGTGGGTTAAGAATGTCTTTAGTCCAGGACAACCCGAATGATGAATGTATCAGTTACAGCTTGGGCTTCCTAACACAAAGCAGATACTAAACTATACGTTGACTAGCAGTGGTGATAATAATAATAATTAGGGATGTCCGATATTATCGGCCGATATCGGCATTAAAATGTGATATCGGAAAATATCGGTATCGGTTTTCAATTTTTTTTATTTATTTTTTTGTTTTTTTTTCATTTCTAGAACCTTTATTTACCCAGGCAAACAAGTAAGAACAAATTCTGATTTTATTTATTGTCAAAAGTATGCATAATGTTGTGTTAATTCCACAACAAGAGATATGTAATGTTAATTACCTGAAATTATTCAGTTTTTTGACGGGGAAACCCTGCATATATCTGTATCGGTTGATATCGGTATCGGAAATTAAGAGTTGGACAATATCGGTATATCGGTATCGGTAAAAAAGCCAATATCGAGCATCCCTAATAATAATAGTTACGTTTTCTCTAGCATCATATATGTATTAACACTGTCTCCTCCTCCAGGTCGCCGGTGGAGGCTACACCTCTATCAACAATGTCCGTGACCCCTTGAACCCGGGCCCCAGGGACAAGATGGAGAGCTTCTTCCTGGGAGAAACGCTAAAGTACCTCTATCTGCTCTTTTCCGACGACACGGAGCTGCTCAGCTTGGACAAGTACGTCTTCAACACAGAGGCCCACCCCCTGCCCATCTGGCCCTCCCCCCCCAAGTGACGCGACGTCACGGCAGACATATCTCGGAAACGCAATCCTTTGTCCATCCCAGGCTTTAATGCTTCATAAAGGTCACATATTGTGAAAAAGAAAACTAACTTTTTTCCCCAGTGCTTGTACAGTACATGTGGGTCTCTGATGGGGTCTCAAATAATAAGACGACCCAGTCAGATTTTTCTTGGCTGCCTTGGTCAAAAAACATGTCATTCAACAAGCCATTCAGATTTGCCTCATAGACGATGCACGGTCCTGGACTTGTGCATGGGAACAACGCTCCTTGACTCTTCCCATGTGTGCGTGGGGAAAAACACAAAATGCTGACGAGCATGTGTTTTCACGGTTATCTAAAATGGGTTTCCGACTACATCTTAGGTGAGAAGTAAATCGTGCAACCGCTGAACCTGATCCGTAACGCCGCCTAGTTTGGCAGTTTGATCTGAATTTCGTGAGTTCACGCACCCTTCCGGAACACGGAGTCGGGGGAGCGGCGGCTCGTTGGCATTTAAAGCTCCAGCCCGTGGAGAACAGGACTGAAACAGAGGAGTATAGGGAGGTGTAGTCTGACGTCACTTTAGTTTCCCGCGCGGTCCACCCGTATAGGGATGTATCATTGGGAAAATGTATTATCAGCTATTGTAATAATTCTGCCTCATGAACATTGGCAAGCTTTCCATTTTTGCACAAAATTAGTTCCCTTCTATCACTAACATTATTGTTTAAGCATTTTTGGTTGAAATAAAGTTAGTTATAAGGTTTTTAATTTGTCGTAAAAAAAATAACTACACTTACCAGTAGAACGCCTGTCGTTCAGTGCTGTCGCCTAATACAGCCAGGAGTCTACGCTGTGGTGACGTTAGTCAGCAGCGCCAAAGTGAAGTGTAGTTCCCCATTTAATGAAAACATAAACGTTTTAACAATTTTTACGATTAATTGCGATTTTTGTTTCATGTTGAGCTATAGATTGTGGATTTCAATTCACTATGAATTTTAAATGGGGGACCCTGATGTAAACAAGAAAAACGTCTTTCTCTGGTCTGCATCCCCTTAACAATTGTGTGTATTGAGCCGTACTGTATTGTACCCATTCTGCAATCTTATTTTTCATTCATTCATTCAATACACACAGAAAGGTATACCATGCCAATGTTCATGCTTTATTTGTTTTAAACGAGACAATTTAGAAATGGGTCCATTGGAAATACATTGCAATTTCAAGGAGGGTGGACCGCGCAGGAAACAGCAATGACGTAACCACTACACCTCCCTATAGAGGCGTTGTGCTAGAATACATCATCTGAGTGGTACAGTATTTTGAGCAGAACACTTCAAAGACATGTTTCGAGGACCTCAGAGGAAAGGAGTAGAATATGTGACCTTTAAACTAATCAAAAGCCTCTTTTTGGAATACCCCAGCCATCGGTTGGTGTGGCAGTGAGCGGTTTAACACAAAGCCACTCTACCATCCACATGTACGTTGATATGTTCCCCCACGGAGAGGATGTTGGGGTTCCATGTAGAGCTGGTCTCTATTGTACACTGCTTTTTTAGTAAATTCAATGCAAAGACTTAGCTGGATGAATCTTTTGCTGCTAAACAAATACATAAAAACACAGAAGGGCATTGATGTGATGGGGAGAATGAGGGGATAGTCCTATTCCTGTCAGTCTGGGTTGTTTTCCAAACATGTGTAACGGATGGTATCGTGAAGCGCAGTCAAGAAGGGCTGGGGTGAGTAGCGGTGCTATGGGTGTGTGAATTCACCTCTTGGTATAGCGGTCTGTGTTACTGCCTGCGGTGTGAGAGACCGGGGTTCAACTCTCACTCGGGGCATCGAAGTTTGAGGTGACGTTGTCACAACCGTTACAATGGTGCCGTGACCCGGATGCCTTGGGTGGAGTGGAGTGAGTTTAAGGAGGGTGAGTTTAAGGAGGGTGAGTGTAACGGATGGTATCGTGAAGCGCAGTCAAGAAGGGCTGGGGTGAGTAGCGGTGCTATGGGTTAAACTCACTCTCGGGGCATCGAAGTTTGAGGTGACGTTGTCACAACCGTTACACATGTAACGGTGGCTTTTTGCTTCGCCATGCGAGCTGAAGTTAATCACAAACACTAGATGATGTGAGATGAGAGGGATCCGTCTCCTCTAGTGGCCACTGGTCTGATTTGATTGAAATGATGATTGAGAAATACAGTGAATTTTCTTTTGTTGTAATTTGGTATATTGATCTCATCCATTAATTTCTGTTATTTCACTGCTTTAAAAATGTTTAAGAAACACTAACTACTGATGGAAGACTATGGAAAGAGTATCTAAAAGCACACAAAATCGAGATTGCTAGACTGCCTCTGTCTTTAGGGGCACATACAGTATACTGTAGCCCATAAATCTACTGTAAAATCTTGAAAGTGACAAACTGTAAACTATTTTTAAAGCTAACGGCTTGTTAGCCACATCGAAATTGAAGAAAGAAGCTAATACAATTACCTGACTTAGCACTTCTGGCTCAAAATTGTGAAATTTCAGGGTGAATATAAGGGAATTTTGTCATCAGGAGTTTTCTCATAACACATTTGGTTTAACGCTACAACTCAAAATTAAAAAGCATTTGGATGATTAACGGTTACCATTCACCGAGGGTTGATGCTACAGTAATTCTACATGTTGAATAGCTGAAACTGCTCTTAACTGATACTAGCTGAAACTGCTCTTAACTGATACTAGCTGAAACTGCTCTTAACTGATACTAGCTGAAACTGCTCTTAACTGATACTAGCTGAAACTGCTCTTAACTGATACTAGCTGAAACTGCTCTTAAATGATACTAGCTGAAACTGCTCTTAACTGATACTAGCTGAAACTGTTCTTAACTGATACTAGCTGAAACTGTTCTTAACTGATACTAGCTGAAACTGCTCTTAACTGATACTAGCTGAAACTGCTCTTAAATGAGACTAGTTGAAACTGCTCTTAAATGAGACTAGTTGAAACTGCTCTTAAATGAGACTAGCTGAAACTGCTCTTAACCGAGCTAACTACTCTTTATCGCCGTTGACCAACTGTCAATGTGTTTAAGCCTGTTACCGTCTATGAAACGGACCGGTTGAAGGATCACACTTTGACGCCCAACAATGAAGAATAATTTGCACATAATTTGCACGGAGGGGTGCTGCATCCGTGACAGGATGGTCAGCAGCACATCCAGTGTGCCATAGCCCTATTGTCTGAGAAGGAAGATAACTGTACTAGCTAATGAATGGAAAAGTCCAGAATGATTGTTACACTCAGGACCACCGCCTACAGTGACAGCTATTTATTGAAATAAATGTTTTTGATGTATGTGGCTTTTATTTTATTTTTGTTTGTTTTATGAGTGGTCTTTTTTTAAATCCACATTTTTTTATTTGGAATTTTGAAATATATTTTTTTTATTTAGGTGGAGAGCACTTGTTAGTCTGCCTAAACCTACTTTATGTTACCGTGTGAAGGGGGGGATTCACTCGAGGCTGCCGTGCAAGTCGGCGTAGATAAGATCAAATTAAATAACTTATTGTTGCAAGTTCAATTTGGTCCTCCTTTCAAGTAAACACGATTTAATGTTAATATAACAATCTTAAAAACAGCATTGACAGTTCCGTGTATTTGAAGCCAGCGGGACACGTCAGCGTCACGCGTGCCACGGCCAACTCTCGACATGCCAAGGAGGCAAAACATGTGCCAAGTGTTTCCCTTTGTACTTGAATGAGCTTTGTTTGTTGTTACTGTCCACTGGGGCCCCAGAGTGACCATCGATCAATTACTGACGTCTCGTATGTGGGTATAGTGCTCGGGGGGGGGGGGGGGGGGGGGTAATAGTGACCATAAATCACAAACCCAACAGATGATTAAGCATACATTGATCCAAATCACTGAATGGATATTTAATATCCCGATGCTCTGCTGTGCCTACTGAAATGTATATTGTGCTACTGGGGTTGAGGCGTTTCCATGGCTACTACTTTTGTAAACCGTTTTGGGGGGGGGGGGTGTTGCCTTACGGCATGCTTTTTTCGGGTGTGGGGGGTCAAGCGATTTGGGCAAGTGATATGTATATTTTGTGTAAATTGTTTTTTTAAATCGTCTACTGAATCAAACGTGTACAGTGCTGTGCCCTCTCTGAAGCGTATATCAATGTACCACGAGGACAGATTGAGTTGAAATCAGTCGCTTGTTTTTGTTTTGTAACTCAAGGCCTTCGCTTTTTCCTGTTTATGTAAGTAAGCCTGTTCCTCAGTTCAACTGCTGTTGGTTTTAAACGTGCCCTTCAGCGAAGCTAGCCGGGCCCAAGGCCAGGCGGCACTGAACCACTCCGGTCTGGACGTAAATAGACCACCGCAACACTTCCGGTATTCTGAAATCATGGGAGAGAGAGAGCGGGGGGAGAAAATGAATGAATGTGGATGAGAGGCTTGACATTAAGTGGCTGTGGGCGGGTGCTGGAGACATGATCCAATAGACTTTTATATACGCCTGAGTCTCCTGAACACGGAGAGACCAGTCCCAAGTTGATCGGCACTTTCTCTGCCGAGCTATAGTCACTTTTCCGCACCGAACTCCGCATGCGCTCTCTCTCCCATGAGCTCAATGTGACGCGGAGGTGCAGTGGACTATGGGCCATTTGAACAGCAGCAGCTCTGAACACCTCTATTGAACCCTGGATCAGTTCCCACCAGCGTCATGTCGCTATACCCCCACCTGGCCTTTTGAACCGCTTTTCTTCAGGATGGTTTGAATGCTCCTCCGGTGCCTTTCAAGCTGCAGCAGGTGACGCTTCACAGATAAGCGTCTCTCGATCTCTCCATAGAGCAGGTGACGCTTCACAGATAAGCACTCTCCATCTCTCCACATAATTGCTTCTCTCTGCTTTTGGACACAGTCTGGGCTCTAAACCCTTTTCATATTCACGATTGTCATTTTGCGCATAGTTAGTGTGTTTTAAAAGAGACCGACGGAAACAGAAAAGAAGATAAAATACCGAACACGAGTCATTTATCTCTCGGGAGGTGAACCCCCCCCCCCCCCCCCCCCCCCCCCCCCCCGATGTGCCGCTCAGAGAAGCGGTTGCGAGTTAATTTCATCATCTTCAGGTAATGGTGGACGTTCTGTGTCACAGTGACACACGTTGAAAGGAGATCTGCCATCGTCTTTCCGCCTGAGAATCTGATATCAACTTGAGAAAGATTTGGAATATAGAGAATTATTCAAGTTAATCAGGCGATTAAGTCCAAAAAAAATTACTCCATTTACACAGAGGCACAGTGACACACGTTGAAAGAAGATCTGCCATCGTCTTTCCGCCTGAGAATCTGATATCAACTTGAGAAAGATTTGGAATATAGAGAATTATTCAAGTTAATCAGGCGATTAAGTCCCAAAAAAATAATTACTCCATTTACACAGCTGTACATTGTCTGTGTTACCCCACCTGCAAGCCTAGCGGTTTATAGATTGATGGGAGGTTGTTGCTTCAGTGAAGTAATGTCTTCCATGGCAATGAGCGCGTTTGGCTGGTGTCTGTGACCAAACACACGGATCCATATCCTTAAGTGTTTGCCTTGTCAATTGATTTGAACTGTTTAAGAAAAAGCATATCGAGAGACCTTCGCCAAGCTCCTGGGTGTCTCTATGAAGGATCAGTGGGTTTTCTCTGCATCTATTTGGAACATGTATAAACTTGAATTTGCTGATTTGTTGTCTATATTATGCATTTGTCATTGATCACTGGCACTGCACAGTATAACGTTGTTGATGAGGCTTTTTGTTTGTAAGGCCAGTTTCAGTTCAAATACACAGAGCTAAAACGTTTTTTTCCCCTGCCATTTTAATTAAAAAATAAAGATTTTCGAAGTGACTGGATCCTATTTGTTCTTCGTTGGAGTCGTTTTCATTAGAACACTGAAAATCTATTAATATAGTTGCATGTTTTGTGCTAATACCAGGCATGGGTAATGACACGTGAGGTTCTCACTGGGAAGAGGACATTTCAATCAATCCCCTCCCTTTTTTTCCCCTCCATGAAAATATTTTATGTCAACACTAACACCAGGGGGCAGCAAAAACAACTGCTATAGTAGGACTGAATGTACACTGAACTAGCTTGCAGTGTTTTAATTTTACTGTATGTGCAGTGATACATTTATTACTTATACTTAATAACTTAAAGGTGCTGTAAGTGGTATTTCCTTGATCAAATAAGGGAGACTGCAGGTGAATAGGCAAATATACTTTTTTTGTTGATTTTGAGATTTTGTTATATTTTGCTTCCTAAACATGTCTTCTATGAAACTAGTGACAATAAAATGTCAATAACACAAATTTTGTTGTTTATTTTACTTCATTTTGCCTTATTGCATCCATAAATGTGCACATATTTAATGGGGAAGTGCCTCATTTGCATATATAAACATAAAATTCTGAAAACTTGCAATATATTTTTTCTTAGTTTATATGTACATAACAAACTGGGAAAGTTTCATAGTGATATCTATTCAAATATACACTGTTTGTAGCCTGTGTGTAGTTCTGTTCAGTTCAATAACATCATTATTATTATTATTCAGTTATCAGGCATGTGTTTAGGTTGTCTATTACTAATGGTTTGATTAGGTATTGTGTTTGTAAATATCTGTTTCAAAGAAAAAAGTATGGCATTTTACAATACAGAACTTTGAAGGCGTTTTCCCAAAAATGAGTTTTAAGATTTTTTCCTCATACTCTGAGCCAGAAATCTCCACTTCAGTAACACTCACATACACCAAACCTTCCAGTTCTATTCATATCTATGTTCTGAAGGTATTTACAGAAGGGTTTGTTGATATCGCATTCATACCCTGATTTATATCACATTTTATTCCTAAAAACATGGCGAAATATGGAATTTTACCATAAAAATGGACTGAATGGACTGAATCTGATTTATGGAGTGATAAAAAGAGATATCCAAAATCCCCTCTGTAATAACCTTTGGCTCTAATATGTCAACAAAATGAAACTATAATTTTGAAAATGGCTTTATCCAATGTTCAGATTTCTGTCCTGGAATTATATGCAAATTATTGCATATTTAAGTAGATAATGCCTCATTTGCATATTTAAACATACAATTTCAGAAAACTTGTAATACAAAAAAGTCTTGTCTTACTATAAGTAATCAACTGGGGAAGTTTCATTGTGATATCTATTAGTTAATTTTTTTACCCTATTCACCTGTAGTGTCTCGCCTTAAATAGCTCTACATTTCCAACAGCCATCACTGATATTATAGATTGTTTGGTCAGTAACATGGGTCTCCCAGTCACTCCGCTCTGCAGTAAACGGAAAATACATTTTCTGGTATCCCTTCCTACTTTATCCAATCAGGAGAGAGATCCCTAGATATTTTGTACTTATTTCAAGAAATCTTGCCAAGCCAAATTTGCTTACTGCACTGGTAGATTATTTTACTTGTTTCAAGGACACATTTGTTTAAAAGTGGTTTTTATTTATACATTTTTTTCAGTGTGTAGTTCTCTCTCCTGAATGGATAAAGTGGGAAGGGATACCAGGACATGTATTTTGTGTTTACTGCAGAGCGGAGGGACTGGGAGACCACACACTATATCACTAAAGGCTGTCGGAATGTTGAGCTATTATTTGAACATGTACCACTTATTTTAAAGGGGACGTGCATTGCTATTCCTTGCACTATTTGGGCAACTTTACACAATTCCTGTGAGTCTATTGAACACATCTGTAAGTTTAAAAAAAAAATTAAATGCATTGTTTTATATTTCTAATCGAGTACTCAAAAGCCATATTTTTCTCCCTTTGGATTTCAGGCTGTGTTGGCCTGGCTCCGCCCATAAGCACTTTGAGTGACAGTCATCCACACAGTCTGCGACTGGCACAGAGAGAGATAGAGAGAGGGACACTGAGCATAAAGTTATCTCTCCACTGCTTCCCCCACGTGGTCCAGGTTGTGTGTGTAAATGCGTGTGTGCCACTGCTTCCCCACGTGGTCCAGGTTGTGTGTGTAAATGTGTGTGTGCCACTGTTTCCCCGCGAGCGGTTTGTTTCCCCGACAGAAGCTCCTGTCTCTCTCTCTCTCCCTCTCTATCTCTCTCCCTCTCTCTCACTCGCTCGTTCTCTGCGTCGCTCTGTTTGAGGAAGTGAAGATATTTCCACTCGCTCTGCTGTCGCTGTCAACCATAGTTATGCAAATCAGTACCTTATTCACGTCAGCAATACCGTCAAATCAGAACAGCTTAGTTGAGTGAGGGAAGATCTCGTGAACTCGAGACTAGACTGATGAGTCAATATGATAATTAACGACACATACCACATTGATATAATCCCCAATTGCTAGGATACAATGCTAAACACTGGAAAAGGCCATTTATAATGCATGGGACCTTTAACAAACAAAATAAATACCACTTACAGCACCTTTAATACTTAAACACATGACTAAAAAATAACAATGGTTATGATATTACCTGTGTTTGAACCTTTCATTGCGTGTCTGTCCATCTCTGGTCATGTGTCTTGGTTATAGCCTACAACATGATTGACATGCCATTTAGTGTGATCCGACATCCAAGCCCCACCGGATGGACATGACTTCATGTGAAATATGGACGCATCTTCCCAGGACATGGCTTGTCATTCGTCACATTTAGTGCTCAAGGCAGCTCCCTTCACTCTATTCATTGTCCGAAAAGGATTGGCAGGGGGGACGTTGCTCATTTGTCCATGCAGTAACGTGCTTGTCAGGACTTAAGACAACATTTGAACAGAGGACATGCTCAGCCTGTCACTCTCAGCACTACCGGTCTAATGGAAGAGGAGGATAAATCACCCTCTCTCTAGTCTTGGAACAGCGCGCTGCACGATATAAACAGTATATATTCCACTCTGTCTCTGGAAAGAACGTGAGGGTTTAGCTACAGAGCTAGACACCATAAGAGAGAGAGCGTGTGTGTGTGTGTGTGTGCGACACCTGACAGTTACCTGCATAAGGAGCAAAGAGCAGACATGTTTGATGAACAGCAACGTCTTTCGTCTCCAAAGACGCCGCTGGGAACCGCTGACCGCACGCAGAGCTCTCGTCTGTCGTCTCGTCTGTCCTTTTCTCATTTGTGAACCAGACGGAGTCGTTTGTCCCCGGCCTCAATTCCAAGGAGAAAACACGCTCTGCTGCCTGCGCACCTCTCTCTCTCTCAAGACACAGACGGACCACTTTGCGAGGGGAGTAGGGCTGCAAGTGTGCGCGTCGGGTCCTGGTCCGATGGACTCCTAATGCATTTTAGTGATTTCCACTCTCCTGGCATTCTTACCACTGCTGCACGTGTAACCGTTTCTCTTTGTTACACCTCCAGGGGACCCTGAGAGGCGACGCTGCATTAAGTCAGGCGTAAAGGTCTCTCTTTTTTATGGGCCGTCATACTTGGACAATATGAATCCCTGGAAGTTGATATTCAATACTGTCAAGTTGGCACATGTTTGAAGGCATGCTATAAAAAGGAGGCGTAATAAAACGGTGGAGTATAATGCTGGCACCGGGATACTTGGCAGGGTCTTGCGTCCGTCTATATCAAATGGATTTCTCATCTGCCCACCTAATTGATTCATTTGAATCCACGATATACTATTCACTATGGTCCAAGGGCATTGTCTTCGCCACGTGGCCTATATTACCATCAGAATCTGAATAGAATTTTACACAATACATATATTAGGATTCACTGCCTCCACCACAGAAGTGTCATGCTTTGGAAGACTGCAGGCTGAGGCCAACCTCTGCTCTTTCTCAGGTAATCCAATGGCTGTCTCTTTATCAAGCTGGGCTGTTGATGACTTGAGTGATGCTCTGTAAAAGCAGTAGATTTGTGGTTAGGCTCAGAACCAACTGGATGCTTCTCTCTCCCTCTCTTTTTTTTATCAACTTTTTCTCCTATTTTTCTGTATTTTTCTCCCATCCCAATTTAGTCGTTATGCCAATTCCCCCCTCCCCTTCCTGGTCGTTGCGCGCATTTGCCCCCTACTTGTCGGTCTAGGGAGCCCTGAAGTCTATCGGATGCTTTCTCCGATACATAGGAGACAGCCAGCAGCCTCTTTTCACCCGACAGCGCGGACTCTCATTGGTGAAGTGTAACGCGTAGGGCGATCACACTACCTTCACCAGTTCCTTCCCTCGCTGTGCAGGCGCCCTGAGCGACCTGTAGGAGTCGCTGTTTACAACGACCAGATTACCACCCACCGGCTTCCCACCCGCTGACACTGCCAATTGTGTCAGTATGGACGACCGCCCATGCCGGAGGGACCGCTGACAGCCGGATTCGATACCAGTGTCTCTGCGGTGGTAGACAGATGCTTAGTCCGCTGCGTTACCCGGCCGCCCCTTCTCTCTCCCTCCCTCAGTCTGTCTCACTCTGCACTTTCAGGACCTTGGTGAATTAAATGGTTCACCTCTAGGTTAGGGTGGGACATGAGGTCTCCACTGAGGTTAATGTTAAGGTTTTAAGGTAAGGGTTAGGTTTATAAACAATGTATTAGGGCAGCGGTTCCCAAACTTTTTTGGCCGTGCACCCCCTGTTACCTCCCGACCTAGCTGACGCACCCCCCAATGGGTTTCTGTTAGAAAAAATTGTTGCTGGTCTCCGTGCACAGATTTCATTTTTATTTTATCTCTTCCCACGGCGACTATGGATAGGGAATTTCTTTATTTAATTAAAATGTTCACGACAACATGGATGCATGTACTCTGCCAGCATGTTTAATATCCATAATACTAAAGGTTTGACTAAGATTTTTATGAAATTTGATTGTAAAAAATTAAATTAAAATTAAATTAAAAAAAAAATTTATTTACCACCATTCGCCTTTTCATGTCACGCACCACCTAGAGGGCGCTCGCGCACCACAAGGGGTGCGTGCACCACAGTTTGGGAACCACTGTATTAGGGGATTATTGTGACAAGTTTACAAGCCTAACCAGTTCTTCACCAAGACAGGCATGTCCTTTATTCCTCTTGCTTCCCCCCCCCCCTCTCTCTCCTCTCTCTGCTTGTCTCCTCCACCTCGGTGAGACATGAGCCATGGCTGGTGACTGGCTGAACGCGGCCTCTCTGATCACTGCAAGTTAAATTGGTGTGAGCAGCCGGAGACCTTGGCACTGAGCTGTGCCGTGAGCCCAGGCACTGTTATCTATCAGGGAACTGTCAAGACAACCCCGTGGGCTCTCAGTTGGGAAATTAAAACAACGGCAGGAGAGATGAAAGAATGGCCGTGAGATGTGTACAACCTGGCTATAACTATCCCTTTTAGTAACAGACTGAAAGGAAGGCTGGGAGATGTGTACATCCTCTATCTAACCATCCCTACAAGATGTGTACAACCTCGCGGTGGCTGGGTAGCGCAGCGGACTAAGCGTCTGCCTACCACCGCAGAGACTGGGATCGAATCCAGCTGTCAGCGGTACCTCCGGCTTGGTCGGTCGTCCATACTGACACAATTGGCAGTGTCAGCGGGTGGGAAGCCGGTGGGGTGGGTCCTGATTGTTGTAAACAGCGACTCCTACAGGTCGGACGGGGCGCCTGCTCAGCAAGGAAGGGATCTGGGTGAGGTAGTGTGATCCTCCCACGCGTTACACTCACCCAATGAGAGTCCTCGCTGTCAGGTGAAAAGAAGCGGCTGGCTGCCTCCACATGTATCGAGGAGACATGTGATAAGCTTCAACCCTCCCTAGACCGGCAAGTGGGGGGCAAATGCGCGCAACGACCAGGAAGGGGTGGGGGGGAATTGGCATAACGACTAAATTGGGATGGGAGAAAAATACAGAAAAAAAAGTAGATAAAAAAATATATATGTACAACCTCTATCTAACCATCTCTACAAGCCCTTTTAGTAACAGACTGAATGCCTCCAGAACCCTGAAGCGTGCAGGTAAGAAGATTGTGGCCGACCCCTACCACCCCTGAAAGCCAATGGACAACGGGCGAGGGGGGGGGGGGGGGGTGACTACCATTCAGGCCGGGAAATATAGTGTGAAATATAGCCACAATTAGGCCACTTTTAAGCCTAGGTCTAGGGGTCCCTCACTAGGAAAATGTTAGTCACAAGGACTTCATTTCCTGCATTCTGGTGAATTTTAGTGCATGTGATTCACAAATCAATGAGCCAACAGCTGCTTAGTACAATCTTCTGTTATAAACCTCAAGTAAAACCAAAGGTATATCATTAAGGAGGGAGACGACACAAGGACTAACGATTAACTAATATTCATTAAATAAAAAATAAATAACTATAGGCCTACATAACATTTTTTAAATGAGGTGTGGACTTCAGTTCATCAGTGGTGGGTGCAGGAAAACAATGAACACCTTAGCTAAAGGCACTGAGTCAGGAGGGAGGGACAGCTGCTGGGGTCAGCCTAGAGAGGTGGGCAGGTACCAGGAGGTGGACAGACTAACATAGAGGTTAGAGAGACATTGGAGCACTCCAGAAACATGCACACACAACACATGCATGTGTGAACACACGACACACACACACATTATGGCAAACTCATGACAGAGGGGTGGACATCCAGCCTATTCCTGTAAATCAGCAGTAACCACAAGCTAACTAGCACTGTGTGTGTGTGTGTGTGTGTGTGTGTGTGTTTGACTTACCATAAAATTGGGGACACATGCATGTGTGTGTGTATGTACATACTGTATGTGCGTATGTGCATGCAATCCAGAGGAGACACATTAGTCGTTAGTCATCAATATGCACTACTGGACACTCCTCTTCCCTCCACACTCAAGGTCTGTATGGTGTGTGTGTGTATATAAATGGCTTGAATCCATCCATCTATCGACATCGACATCTCCTACTACAGCTAAACTGTGATCCTTTGCTTGTTCGTCAAGTCAAGAATCTATATTTGACCAGAACAATGTACCCTTATTTAGATCTATAGATCAACCGAATGCAGCACGTGACACAGATACAAAGGGGGTCGACCACAGAAGAGTGTCCCAGTGGACAATAGACATGTATGCATTCATAAGATCACAAAGCACACGTGAACAGAGAAACCTCGGGGGAGCTCGTCTGCTTTCCTCTTTGTCAAATCAAATCAATTCTTCTGAAACATGGAGCGGGTGAAGTATTGCTGTAATATTGTCTCCCCAAGTCCTTTTCAAGTGATATGAGCTGAAGAAAATACACCTGGCCGGTAGGATAGATGCTGAAAACACACAACAGGCAGAAAGAACCGTTTACTTCACATTACTCAACACAACAGTGTCTCCATTATCTTGACAGACCGGAAAAGTACTCCTATTCCTAGCAAGGACCCCTATTCCCAGTAAGTACCCCTATTCCCAGCAAGGACCCCTATTCCCAGTAAGTACTCCTATTCCCAGTAAGTACTCCTATTCCCAGCAAGTACCCCTATTCCCAGCAAGTACCCCTATTCCCAGTAAGTACTCCTATTCCCAGCAAGTACCCCTATTCCCAGCAAGGACCCCTATTCCCAGTAAGTACTCCTATTCCCAGCAAGGACCCCTATTCCCAGCAAGTACCCCTATTCCCAGCAAGTACCCCTATTCCCAGTAAGTACTCCTATTCCCAGCAAGGACCCCTATTCCCAGCAAGTACTCCTATTCCCAGCAAGTACTCCTATTCCCAGCAAGTACTCCTATTCCCAGCAAGTACTCCTATTCCCAGCAAGTACCCCTATTCCCAGCAAGTACCCCTATTCCCAGCAAGTACCCCTATTCCCAGCAAGTACCCCTATTCCCAGCAAGTACCCCTATTACCAACAAGTACTCATATTTCCAGAAAATACTCCTGTTCCAAGTAACCCTATCCTGTTTCCAGCAACTACTCCTGTTCCCAGCCAGCCCTTTCATTTGCATAGTAACCTGTAGAATCAACTTCAACATAGTAAATACCTGGGTGGCTGAGTGGCGCAGTGGGAAAGGCGCTCGCCACTAACGCAGGATAAGCTGGTATCCTGCGTTGCTACCGGCTGGCCGGCCGTCATATTAACACAATTGGCAGTGTTAGAGGGTGGGAAAGCCGGTGGGTGGGGATTGGACGTTGTGGACAGCGACTCCTACAGGTCGGTTGGGTGACGCCGGTGCGGCGGAAACAGGAAGTATCGGGGGCAGCGTGAGCCTCCCACGCGTTACTCCTCGCCGCTGAGAGTTCGAGCTGCTGCGGTGAAAAGATGCGACAGGCTGCCTCCTCGTGTACCGGAGGGGACACGTGATGCAAGGCTTCTATCCTCACTACAGCCGACCAGTGGGAGGCATAGTCTAGCAACGTTCAAGACAGGGGAGGGAAGAATTGGAAATAGGAAATTGGGATGGGAGAAAAAATAGAAAATGGGGAGAAAAAGTGGATAAAAAAAAATAGAGGTTGTGCACGGAATGTTTAGAATGTCCTCCATGTTGGGAGAAACAACAGTTGCCATGAGCGAATATGTGTTGATATATGAGAAATATAACAACATAAATGTAATAACTTGGTGTTTTATCACTAGTAAACAAGTCATCATGGAACAGCAATGTCAGGCTTTCCCAGTGTTTTACCTGCTCTACCACTGCACAGAAATGAGACATTTTCTTTCCAAAATGGTTACCAATGATTACAGGCAGCCATGTTGGAAGGAATAGAACAGCACAAACATTCCGTGCAAGACCTCTATTGCACACAACCTATGTAAATAACTGCATTCATATACAGTAGAGCTTTTATCCAAAGCGATTCACATCTTGTGCCTCACATTCACCCATTCATTCACACACTGACGGCAGTTGCAAGGTGCCAACCTGCTCATCGGGAGCAGTTAGGGGGTTGAGTGTCTTGCTCAAGGACACTTCGACACGCTGCCGGGAGAAGCCAGAATCGAACCAGGAACCTACTGATTACCAGACGGCTGCTCTACCTCTTGAGTCACTGGCGCCCCTATGTGAAGTGTGTGTGTGGACTATCTCTTCTATTGGTCAATCTGTTTCTTTTTGGGACATCATTATAGTTTTATTTTGTTAGAGGCATAACACATCTATCAACGAAACTCGCCTGTCAAAGATATACAACATTTTATTCTTACTGCATTTACTTACATCTCTCTCTCTCTCTCTCTCTCTCTCCCTCTTTCTCCCCCCTCACTCTCTCTCTCTCTCTCTTTCTCTCCCTCTCCCACCCCTCTCTCTCCCTTTATCTCTCTCCCACCCCTCTCTCTCTCTCCCTCTTTCTCCCCCCTCACTCTCTCTCTCTCTCTCTCTCTCTCTCTCTCTCTCTCTCTTTTCTCTCCCTCTCCCACCCCTCTCTCTCCCTTTCTCTCTCTCCCTTTCTCTCTCTCTCTCTCTCTCTCTCTCTCTCTCTCTCTCTCTCTCTCTCTCTCTCTCTCTCTCTCTCTCTCTCTCTCTCTCTCTCTCTCTCTCTCTCTCTCTCTCTCTGTGTTTTCCCCAATGTCTGACCTAAGCTCTTTTTAAACTATTACAAAAGCCACAGTACTGGGAAGCTACTCACCTAGAAAATTGGATGGAGGGAGGAGCAGGAACATTCACTTTAAACCACCTTTAAGCACTTAGAAATCTGCCACGTCTGACCCAACCCCCCTTCTCCATCACACAGCCTGAGGAAGAGAGGGTGAAGAAGGGGTGGTTACTCCTCCTCAATTATCTTTACGTCGGCAGGAGAGGCTGCTGAAGCTGAGCTTTGTGGTGACGGCCCAGGATTCCGCCCTATAGCCACGAGAAACGGTGGAGGAGAGGAACTAAATTAAATTACCTGTATAATTCAAATGACACGTGCCTCACAAGGGTTGACTTTAACTAGGACACTGCATTTACTTACATCTCTCTCTCTCTATCTATCTCTCTCTCTCCCTCTCTCTCTTTCTCTTTTTTTATATCATAGGGAGGGATCTTCTGATCAAAATAGGTTTGATAGTAAAAACAAATACTGTTGTACAAAGTACAACGTGTGGCGGCACGGTGGTGTACAGTAGTGGTTAACACTGTCCCCTCACAGCTAGAAGGTCCGGGGTTCGATTCCCGCTTGGGGACCAGGTTGGTGCGTTTAGTCTGGACTTTGCATGTTCTCCCCCCGTGCTCGCAAGGGTTTCCCCTCCCGATAAGATAAACCCAATAGAAAAACATGCACAACAGATCGCCAATGCTGTCGCATCCCTGACGAAGACGGACAGGAGCACTTGGATTGGTCCCGTGTCTGCTCCCGGCTGCCCTTCAGGGGGAAAGGACAATGGAATGGGATGAGTGCAGCGAGACATTTCATCAGTGACTCAGTGCATGTGTGTGTTTGTGTGTTCCTGTGGGTCCCCCATCTTGCATGTGTGTGTGTTAATCTGCATGAAAATTAAAGACTTCTTCTTCTACATGTAGCTTGGCTAAGGGGAGTGCTCTCATTGTGGCTGCAGCTAGGAGACACTGAAGAAGAGAAGGAGACAATGAGTATAGAGAGGGGTGGGTGCCGCAGCCCCTTGCCGCTCACTTAGGTGTGAGCTATATGCTATTGTTTGGGGGTAACCAAAAGGGATTCTTCCACAGGGTGAAGGGGACAGCGTGGACTGTAGTATTATGTCCATACTGGAACTGAGCTCACGCTAGCCTACTCATAACGACTTGGACATGGAATGGCAATTTTTTTCTACAGCTGTGCAACCAGCAAAACTAAGTGGCTGAGCTGTAAAGCTGACTTCCTCCTTCCGGTTCAGCAGTCGGTGCATCAGTCGCTTATTTAAAGGCAATTAATGGAATCATCTCTGCTGAGTTATGGTGACTCCCACACGGGTGTTCCTCTGGGACATTAAGCTCACATATCACTGTGTGTGTGTGTGTGTGTCTCCTGCTTTTTTAACATTTACATTTTTACAATCTTTCAAAAAATGTCTTATGCTACTAGTTGCTATTGCATGTACATATTTGTGTTTTATTACACGTGATTTCAGGCTTTACAAATACATTTGATTTGATTTGATTTACATTTCGTCATTTAGCTGATGTTCTGTGCAACAGGTCAGCAGGAAGGGTGCAACTCTTTCAGTAACAGTAACAATGTTTGTCAAACAGTGTTGAAACTTGGGTGCTACAGACTTGAGTGCATAGTAGTAAAGACATATTAGCATATTAAATGGGGTAACTATGTCAGCTCATTTTAATGTGGGTAATGGAGTAAGACAGGGCGGGATTTTGTCTCCCTTCCTGTTCAATGTATATATGGATGATCTCTCCACTAAACTAAGGGAATGTAAGGCTGGATGTATGGTGGGGGAGAGCCTTTCAACCATCTGATAAATGCTGATGATTTAGTCATACTGTCTCCCTATAGTGTGGTTTACAGCAATTGCTTAATATCTGCTCTGTGTATGGTATACAACATGATATCAAATTCAACCCTAACAAGAGTGTTGTTATGATAGTGAAAACTAAGGAGGACCAGAAGCAAAAGTTTCCCTCCTTCTTGCTCTCTGACTGCGCTCTAGATGTGGTGAAGAGTGTGCGCTATTTGGGTCACAATATCACTGAAGACATGACTTGCAGCGCTAGTCAAAATCTACAATGACCTGCTTCTCACCATCGACTCAGGTAGCTGTGCCATGCTCCTCCTCCTGGACCTCTCTGCCGCGTTCGACACGGTCGACCACTCCACCCTGGTCGATCGTCTCGAACACAGGCTAGGTATTGGGGGGTCTGCCCTAAACTGGTTCGCATCCTACTTGAGCGGCCGCTCCTTTTCGGTCAGTTTGGGTGGACACTCCTCCCCCACAGCTAGTCTACCGTATGGGGTCCCCCAAGGTTCCATCCTGGCCCCCATACTCTTCTCCATCTACATGCTCCCTCTGGCCGAAATCATCCAGAAACACAACATTTCATATCACTTTTATGCCGATGACTCCCAAATCTACCTTCCCCTCAACCCCTCTGACACAGCTAACCTAGACTCTCTTAAAAACTGTCTTAGGGACATAAAAAGCTGGATGGCCCTCAACTTCTTACAGCTAAATGAAAATAAAACGGAGATCATTTTGTTTGGCCCCCCCTCTTCCACCAAAACACTCTCCAACAGCCTAGGACAACTCTCCACCCACCTCAAACCCCACGTCAAGAGCCTGGGTGTAATCTTTGACCCAGAGCTCAAATTCGACCGGCAGGTAAATGCCGTAGTCAAATCATGCTTCTTCCAACTCCGCAACATCAGTCAAATAAAACCAATCCTTTCACCCGTCAACCTGGAAACGGTAGTCAATGCATTCATCACTTCACGCCTTGACTACTGCAATGCCCTCTACACCGGCATCAGTCAGGCAGCCATGTCCCGCCTCAAAATGGTCCAGCACTCTGCAGCTAGGTTCCTTACTGGCACCAGAAAGAGAGAGCACATCACACCAGTCCTAGCCTCCCTACACTGGCTCCGAGTCCCAGTCCCACTTAGAATAGACTTCAAAATCCTCCTCCTCACCTTTAATGCACTATCGGGTGCAGCACCCCTATATATCACAGAGCTCATCACCCCCTACGCAGCACCCAGGTCACTAAGATCCTCCAACCAGGCTCGGCTGGTCCCCCCCCGCACCAGACTCAAAAAGAGAGGCGATCGCTCCTTCAAGGCCGTGGCCCCCAAGCTATGGAACCAGCTTCCCCTGGAGATCCGATCTGCCCCCTCGCTGGAGACATTTAAGGCCCGTCTAAAAACCCAATTCCCTGGCCTTCAATAAACCCTGATTCTCCCACACCCTAACTCACACACTCCCATGTAATTTTATCCTGCCCCCTCCCTCTTGTATCTCTTCTTATGCTCCTCTGTCCCCTGTGTGCTACTGTACTTTGTGTTCCCCTATCCGTGTGTTGTCCTACTGTCCTATTCTCTGAATGTACTGTCTTGTCCTGCTGTGCCTTTTTGTATTTTTGTATTTGTGTATTTTATATTAGGACATTGATTTTAAGCTTTGATTGTACAGCACTTTGGTTGGCTCTTGTGCTTTTAAATGTGCTATATAAATAAATTACTTGACTTGACTTACTTGATGTTGATGTGCAGCGCCAGTGCTGCAAACTGTACCTTATGCACATGCCAATATGCTGGCACGAAGATTTGATATGTGTACAGACAATGTGAATAATAATCAGAGCTTATTGTACTCCATTTTATACTGCACACCTCTGGTGTAATTATAGCACAGCAAAATTGAAAAAACTTCAGGTAGCATATAATGATGCATTTAGGATCCTCCTTAAGCTCCCAAGACGGACTAGTGCAAGCCATTTGTTTGTGACTACAAATGTCCCCATTTTCCATGCTCTGCTGAGGAACTTGATGTGTCGATTATTAGAGTAAAAAAAACAAGATAATAAGTGTCATTAGTTATGTAAAACAAAGTGATACAAGGTACTCCTCTGATTTGTGGAAACATTGGAATCCATGCCTTTATGTATTTTAATCTATGTCGTTGGCCTTGTTTCTTTTGTTATTGTATTCTTGTTGTTGTTTTGTATATGTGTAATATGGACCTTGAGTCTGAAAGTCTTCATTATCATCATCATCATCATCATCATCATAGGCAAGGAGGATTATTTAGTGGCAAAGTGCATGATAGTACAAATGTTATTATTATTATTATTTTTCATTTCAGATATTGATTGAAGAAGTGTGTTTTTAGTCGACGGCGGGAAATTGGTCGGGTTTCGGCTGTCCTAACTGTGGCGGGAAGTCCGTTCTTTGCACTCTTATCCTAAGTCACGAAAACATGGGGTGTCATCAAATTTGCAACGTTTATTTGGAGATTTGACTTGGCTTTTAATCCGTTCGCTATTGTTTTCACCACAAGCTGTTCGGAGGGCACCAAACCGTTGGCCACTCGATGCATTAGACATGTACAGATAAGCCTATTACGTAAAGTACTTAAGCATCTTTCCCTCATTAAACCTCCATAATGGTTACCATAGCCCTGAACAGTATGAGTGGTCGTTCTCCTGCTCCATTTTGGGACAACTTGCTCTGAGGTGTCTGGCTCTAAGGCTCTGAATCCCCCCGGGTTCAGCCTGGATGCTTGGGGAACAGGCCGTCAGAGACACACACCACTGGCACTGTTCAGTTAGAAGGAGCCTATTAGCAGATTAGGTAATAAAGGGACATGATTTGTGCCCTAGTGCAGATTCTGAAGACCTCTTGAGGACCTTGTTTTATGAGGCAGTGTGAGCTGTCCATGGTGCTGAAACTAATTCTGGGCTCGTGTCTGCTCTCTCTTTCTCTCTCTCTCTCTCTCTCTCTCTCTCTCTCTCTCTCTCTCTCTCTCTCTCTCTCTCTCTCTCTCTCTCTCTCCTCTCCCTCTCCCTACCTCTCTCTCTCTCTTTCTCTCTGTCTCTCCCTCTACATCTCTATCTATCTCTCTCTGTCTCTCCATCTCTCTTATTTACACTTCAAATCTCTCTATATATATATATATGTATATATATATATAAAGTATATATATACTTTATATATGTATATATATAGAGAGAGAGAAGTTATATATATATATGAAATAGTGATACACACACACACACTAATCTCAAAGAACACCTACGGGAGACTGCAATTCGAAACTGGCCCCTGCAAATGTCCTAACCCAACCCCCTCCAATGTACAGTAAATGACCAAGTATGGCTTTGTCAATATTCCAATGTACAGTTTTGCTTGTACAGTGTACAGTGTCCCCAACCCACCCCCAGATGTAAACAAGACAAAAGTCTTTCTCTGGTCTGCATCCCCTTAACAATTGTATGTATTGAGCTGTACTGTACTGTACCCACTCTGCAATCTGTTAATAAAGTTTTCAATCAATCAATGTCCCTGAAACAACAATGTGATATATTATGGATCCACCCTGACTACCACCACATCCACCACCACCACAGATATCCTGAGTCTGATTATAGTAACTTGAAGAGTTTTTTTATTCAAATATTTTCAAATTTGCTGTGTACATTCAAATTTGATTTTGGTGACCCCATGACCTTTCCTCTTGGTGAGTCCATGACCTTTCCTCTTGGTGAGTCCATGACCTTTCCTCTTGGTGAGTCCATGACCTTTCCTCTTGCTGAGTCCATGACCTTTCCTCTTGCTGAGCCCATGACCTTTCCTCTTGGTGAGTCCATGACCTTTCCTCTTGCTGAGCCCATGACCTTTCGTCTTGGTGAGTCCATGACCTTTCCTCTTGCTAAGCCCATGACCTTTCCTCTTGCTGAGACCATGACCTTTCCTCTTGGTGAGTCCATGACCTTTCCTCTTGCTGAGCCCATGACCTTTCCTCTTGCTAAGCCCATGACCTTTCCTCTTGCTGAGACCATGACCTTTCCTCTTGGTGAGTCCATGACCTTTCCTCTTGCTGAGCCCATGACCTTTCCTCTTGCGCAGACCACGGGTTCGAAACTCCCTCGGGGCATCGAAGTTTAAGGTGACTATGTCACAACCGTTACACATATACGGAGATAGCTGATTTTGGATGGTGTGTCGTCATACTATTTGTTATAGTTTATCCACTTTTTCTCCTTATTTTCTATTTTTCTCCCATCCCAATTTTGCCTCGCCAATTCTCCCTTCAATTCTCCCCTCCCCTGTCTCAAACGTTGCTAGACCATGGCTCCCACTGGTCGGCTGCAATGTGGACCAAGCCTTGCATCACGTGTCCCCTCCGGTACACGAGGAGGCAGCTGTCGCATCTTTTCACCTGAACAGCGCAATCTCTCTGTGGCGAGGAGTAACGCGTGGGAGGCTCACGCTGCCCCCGATACTTCCTGATTCTGCTGTACAGGCGTCACCCAACCGACCTGTAGGAGTCGCTGTCCACAACGTCCAATCCCCACCCACCGGCTTTCCCACCCCTAACACTGCCAATTGTGTTACTATGACGACCGTCCAAGCCGATAGCAACGCCGAGAGCTGGGCTCGATACCAGCATCTCCTGCGTTAGTGGCGAGCGCCTTGCCCACTGCGCCACTCAGCCGGCATACTATTAAAGTTTATTTGAAGAACGACTTCCAAGAAAAACACAACTTTTTCAGACTCCTGTCAATCTGCGTTTTACATACTATAAAAGGGGAATATTCAATGGTGAAGCCAAATTAGGAGGGGAGCCCATATGCTCTAGTCTGTGTATTTGGGGAGGAGGGGGTGATTGATGGTGGTAATTAGAAGAGCTAAACAGGAGTGTCTATTGGGAAAACAGTATTATAATGCACTGCGATGCTAACGGACGAGACGGACATGCTATAAAATAAGCATTCAGACAGAGAAAGATGGAAGGAGAGGGCAAAGGAGAAAGAGAGAGAGAGAGGCAATTAGCTGAGTATCTTTCCCACAACACGCGCAGCACTAATGACTTGGCTATCATCTTGATTTTCAATTTGAGGTGCAGGATGCGGAGCTCTCAGCTGAACCTGTCCCCAGTATCGTGATCCAGGGACAGACACAACCAGAGTCTCTGGCAGATAATTAAAGTGCCATTGGAGCTGTGAACACTGTGTGCAGCCAGCCGCCGATGTACATTAAGTGGTACGAATAGAAGATCCATCTGAGAGGAACGACTCCAGATGCACCCAGGCGTTCAGTGGCCTGCAGCAGGTTTATCCCCGAAACGGCCCAAATCCTCAGTGCCACCATGTTGACCCCTATCCGGTTAAACGGTTTGGCCTACAAGCTATCTTTATACAACTTTTAAAAATGTGCTGGTCACTCAATACTATATTTAGTGCTGAATGGTCTTGGAGGAGTAGGGGGGAAATGTATACAGTATATATATATTTTTTTTGTATAAATCTAAATATAGTTGTAAAGCTGTCATATAGTTTTATGTGTCACTTTCATATAGATAACAACGTTGGGATATCACATAGTAACAACATATTTAAAATGTCATCATGATCAGACGAATCGGTGAGGAGTAGCCTAGTTAATGCTTTTGGTTTTGTAAGAATAGTGCCACCATGAGGCCAAATGACTCAAAACTTCACAGGCCTATCAACTGCCTATCAACAGCCTATCAACTGCCTATCAACAGCCTAGCCTACCAATTGCCTATCAACTGCCTATCGACAGCCTATCAACAGCCTATTAACAGCCTACCAATTGCCTATCAACAGCCTATCAACAGCCTATCAATTGCCTATCAACTGCCTATCAACAGCCTATCAACAGCCTACCAATTGCCTATCAACAGCCTATTAACAGCCTACCAATTGCCTATCAACAACCTATCAACAGCCTATCAATTGCCTATCAACTGCCTATCAACAGCTGAGGGGGAGTTGAAAAGAAAAGTGTTAAAAGTGTTGAATTAAAATCCAATAAGAAAAAGACCAATACATGTATCAAGCTCCTATAGTCAAGTGGTTAAGGAAAGCTCACTCAAAGCAGTCTCACAGTCAGTTCAAATACCTGCAGTAACCTTTTCATAATACTGTAACCTGATTGGCAAGAAGCCTGGGCAAATGTTTGACTTGCATCAAGGAACCCGGACCATCAACAAATCAATCTTAACTATATTCATAGGACATACTTGACTCCTATAAGACTGAACAGAATGGGTCTTAAACAAGACTCCAAATGCTCCTTATGTACAAATGGGGACGAGGGGACATTTATGCACATGTATTGGGACTGCCCACCAGTTAAGATATTCTGGGAAGAAGTGACCCAGCAATTATCAAATCTCTTAATTCTGAATATACCTGTACACCCCTCTATATTACTGCTGAATGATGTTTTTGAATATACAGTACCTATACAGCAAAAGAGATTGGTTTTATCTGGTATTACAGTGGCTAAAAAACTGATAGCATCACGATGGTTTCAACCAGAAAAAATGTGCCGAAAGGTCTGGATTCTTACATATCTCGATGTGATTTATCTAGAAATATCTACAGCAAGAATTTTGGGTCTCAATGAATCCAAATTGACAATGTGGTTAGAAGTGGTGGAGAGAATAAAAGCTAGCATTTAATGGTAGTGTCTGGTTAGGAGCGAATGATAATGGATGGATTATCCATTGGGGGGTCCAGGGCGGGGGGTGCGAGCAAGAGCATATGTGTGTAGGGGAATAGATAGCAGGTATTAGGGGTATATCTTGTATACCTGAAGACATTTATCCAAACGGTGAGTTAACTGATGTACACTGTTTTACAATGCTTGTATATCTAATCGTGTGTTGTCATGTTTGTTTATGTGTTTGTTTAAAAAATAATAAAAAAAGAAAATACAAAAAAAAGAAAACGATCAATACATTTATCAAGCTCCTATAGTCAAGTGGTTACGGAAAGCTCATTCAAAGCACAATCCAAAATTGGTCACTTCAAATCCCTGCTATAACCTTTTCATAATAAGCTTTTTTTCTTTTTTAGCATTTTGTAGATAAAAATAGTGTTAACCTACAAATATCTGCGACAATGACAGATTCACGTCCAGCTGATGGTCGTCATAGTTCACACGCCTTATCAAGTCAAGACAAGTGTTGCTTTATTAATCCCCTTCAGGGACATGCAGGTGTCATAGCAGCATGGGGTAGGGGGGAGGGGAGGTACAGACAGGAAAAAAAGATAATAATAGAAATAGTAGTAGAAGATAATTATAATAATAATGGAACAGCAGTATATTATATTATATATCACCAACGTGTGCCTGTCATACAACCAGACCAAATAACCTCATTTTGTATTGGACTAGAACGTGTTTGACATTGTGATAATGGTGAGACTCTCAACGATGTATTTATCTTTTTTATTGTGTCTGATCCCTGCCCATAAGACACCTTTGTGGAATCCATCAGTGCTCAATTTCTTTCCCAGACGTTGCATAGACACCTTGAAAGTCTTGACTGTATCAGAAACCTTTTCAATATGACTACGTCATCTCTGTCTATGTTTTTTTGTGAAAGTGTGTCGAAAAGATTACTTGTAATAATTGTTTTACATCTGGTCATCACTTTTGTTTGTTGTTACCTAAACCTAAAGGAAAATAAAAATACCTTTGTACTGTCTTTTACTATCATGCACTTTGCTACTAAGGAATCTACCTTGCCTATATTACTACCTACTAACTATGCTAATATAGATATTACTATGCACTCAAGACTGTAGCACTCAAGTGCAACACTGTTTGACGAACAATCTTACAATCTTATCGTAGCTATCAGAGTGGGGCAGCGGGTGCCTTAATGGTTAGAGAAGCGCGTTTGTGACCGGAAGGTCGCTGGTTCGATCCCCCAGACCGGCAGGAAAAAATCTGGGCTGGGGAAGTGAATGAATAACTCTCTCCCATACCCTTAACACCAACCGCTGAAGTGCCCTTGAGCAAGGCACTTAACCCCCAACTGCTCCAGTGGAGTTGCTCAGTGGTCAGACTGTGGTTGGGTTGTACTGGGCAGCTCCCAGGTGTGAATGGAACTGTGTGAATGTGAAGCAGGGCGTTCCTGAAAAAGGGCATCCGTGCTCAGAGAACCTACCCTGGGTAAATAAAGGTTAATAAATAAATAAATAAATAAATAAATAAATAAATAAATAAATAAATAAATAAATAAATAAATAAATAAATAAATAAATAAATAAATAAATAAATAAGAGTTGTTCCCTTCCTGCTGCGTTGTTGTACAGTCACTTTGGATAAAGGCATCAGCTAAATGACTAAATGTCAAATGTAAACTCTGCCTCTCTCTTTCACCTGCATGAGATTTGGAATAATGGCAACATTGAGAATAATACCTCTACACACTGAGAAAAACAACTTAGGACAAAGGGTGAAGATCCCACACATTATCTTAACCTTTCAACTAGAAGTGTTCTTTATTATAATAAGATAGATGATCTGATTGCAATAAGAAAAGATAACATAAGATATTCCTTTATTGATCCCCTTGGGGAAATCCAGGCACCATAGCAGCATGGGGGAGGGGGGAGGGGAGGTACAGGTAGTAGAAGACATACAGGTACAGGTCACAGAATTATAGTACAGTGGAGAAGTAAAATAAAAATAGAATAAAAAGGCAGTGTAAACAATATACAATATAATTAACTCTGGACATGTGCATATGGGCAACAAGGTGCGAGATGAGGGTATATGTATGCCCTCTGTTATAATTTGCCCTACAATAAATATAGTTAGTGTGGGTGACCTGGCAAAGCCAGGTCCCACCACACTATTATAATTAGTGTGGGTGACCACCCACACTATTGTAATCTATACTATTTATTATTTATTTATTCCGCAGATTTTTGTCCGCTAACTCCTCCCAGAGCTTTCGCACCACATACATGTGTAAGGTATCAAAACGACCGGATTGGTCCAACTCGAGTTGCTATTACTTTTTGGAAAGTTTCACCACACCGTTTGGCTACAAATCGTCTTTAAACGGGACATTTCGGTCCATAGGGAATGAATAGCGGAATGTAATTAACTAGACACTAGAGTGTAGAAGCTGCATTTTTTTGTTTTACCATCACCTTTTGTAAATTGCGACAGTGATCTAAATTTTGGACGTAGATATAAAAACAACACATCACGAAATAAAAATAAATGGAATTGGACATTTCTATCTCAAGTTATGACCATTTCTTTGAAAGTCATGCTCCACGTAGACACGAATGGGCTCTCCACTCTAGCTAAAATCAGATTTTTTACCGTTCCTTCCCTTGTTTTCCGATCGCCACAAAGCACCACAATTGTCGACGGAATTACACAATATCGCACAAAACCCTTCACATAACCCTTCAAGTGCTCATATTACGACCACTAAGCTTCATCTCTTATCGTTTTGCTTTAATCATCGTGAGAGTGAAGGACGCCTCAGCCCTCATTGAAATACATTGGGTCCATAGTCTGCGTCAGTTAGGATTCTAATCAATTAAGGGTAGCAGGTGGCATGACTCAGAGGGAACTCAATAAACTCAATGACCTAGCATGACCTCTCAGGGTATTAACCCTTTATCCCTAGGCCGCGCCCCCTTTTTGTATCTTTTGAACTGTTTGTCGTAGAGACTTGCGAGTTGTGGCATTGTACTCAGTAGGGATATCCTCTTTCATTGGTCTATGTTGACCACTCCCCCGATCCTTAGGCCACACCCCATTATGCCACGACCCCTTGTGTATCTTTTTAACCGTTTGTCGTAGAGACTTGCGGGTTGTGTCATTGTACTCAGTAGGGATATCCTCTTTCATTGGTCTATGTTGACCACTCCCCTCATCATTAGGCCACACCCATTTATACCACGCCCCCTTTTTGTATCTTTTGAACCGTTTGTCGTAGAGACGTGCTGGTTGTGGCATTGTACTCAGTAGGGATATCCTCTTTTATTGGTCTATGTTGACCACTCTCCCGATCATTAGGCCACACCCCTTAGGCCACACCCCCTTTTTGTATCTTTTGAACCGTTTGTCGTAGAGACTTGCGGGTTGTGGCATTGTACTCAGTAGGGATATCCTCTTCCATTGGTCGATGTTGACCACTCCCCCGACCATTAGGCCACACCCCCTTAGTCCACACCCCCTTTTTGTATCTTTTGAACCGTTTGTCGTAGAGACTTGCGGGTTGTGGCATTGTACTCAGTAGGGATATCCTCTTTCATTGGTCTATGTTGACCACTCCCCCGTATCTTTTGAACCGTTTGTCATAGAGACAATACAGACCCTCTCCCGTTGGCCGGCGGTGCACAGGCATCACCCACACTTTCACAATTTCCCCTCGCGGAATTGTCTAGTTACAATATATAATCTAATAATCTAAATCGAATCTAATATATAATCTAAAAAAATGAAATGCTAAAATGCTAAATGCTAAATATATGCAATATATAATCTAATAATCCAAGATTATAATCCAATGGATCTTTCTGAGGTCAATTATGTTATCATAATAAGAAGTTGTAGTCGCAAAGCTTAAGTTAGGACTGTGAGCAGGATCCTCTGTCTCTATGTCCTGAGTACCAACAAGATGAAATGAGATGGTATCCATGACTCAGCATGTTTCTCCTCTCCTCTCTCCTCATTATCTGTTAGCTATCCACCGAGTCAATACTTTGATCTTTCATTTATTGTGTGATCCGAGAAATTCAACCCAATTATCATGAATTCCACAAAGAAGACCCCCCGCATTTCACTGTATGCTTGTATGCCGTGACAAATAAAAGTATTGACTTGACTTGAAAGAACATAAACACTCAAACAACAAAGACCTTCAAAGGCTGCCTGGATTTATTTAGAGGAACGTAAATAAAGATAATAAAAGAAACCGAAGAAAGTTAACTAAAATACACTTCATCACTGGGAAACGTGCTTCATACATCCTCCTTCCTGACGACAAGCCACAGTACGTCAGCTACAGTGGTGTGTTTTCCTCTGAATAAATCCAAGCAGCCTTTGAAGGTCTTTGTTGTTTGAGTGTTTATGTTTTTTTATGAGATTTATGGTAATTTGATTGAATTTCTCGGATCACACAATAAATTAAAGATCAAAGTACTGACTTTGTGATCGTTAACCGATAATGAGGAGAGGACAAACATGCTGAGTCATGGATACCATCTCATTTCACCTTGTTGTTACTCAGGCCATAGAAGAGGATCCCGCACACCGTCTTGAACTCACAACTACAACTTTTTTTTTATGACAACATAACTAACCTCAGAAAGGTCCATTACAATCAGAATGATGTCTATGCCTTTAACTCATTCAGCGCCATCGCTTAATGAGCCAGGGGGGGCGCTAGAACGCCATCGCTTTAACCTGTTAATCTGTAGACCGTTTTCGCCTAAAAGGTACATGCCTAAGTAAATGGAAGATTGCTCCACTTCTGCAAGGTCAATTTGCATGTTCTTGGTATCTAGGAACATCTAGGGACCTGGGGGTATGTATTTCCAGTGTCAGAAATATTGTGTCTGTTAGTAGGCTGAGTAAATTGTAATGAATAAATTAATTATGATTAATTATGATTCATGATTTTGATGATGATGATCAAAAATGTATGCGGGGCACGAGAAAATGCTCACTGAGCTCATTCACCACCTTATTGAGATCATGTACAAAAAATCTAAGCAAATGAACCGCGGGAAGATGATTAAACAGAAGGATTTGTAGATACAGTAATTAATGATAATCGACTTTAATTATAAATTCATATTTGACCTTGAACTTGACCTTATTATGGCCAAATCATACATCTATGGATAGGGAAAATGCTCCTCTTTCCAATGGCAGGGTTGAATCTGGATTTAGTCATTTCTTGCTGTTTTTACGATAATTAGCATTTTCCGATAAATTTGTATTTCCGATAAAAATATAAAACATCGGTAAAAATGAAAATATACACTTTGACTACTGTTTTTGATAGGGATATGGTCTTTACTCTTGGCTACAAAAAAAATATTTAAAAACATTGACCTCTTAACATCCAAGGGCCCACATGTGGACGATTCTTTGCCGACCTCTAGTGGCTCGGGGTGCATTTCCTTTAATACAATATATAGATAGAATTAAAGCCCTATTTGTTGCCTGTCGATTACCCTTTCAGGTGACAAAATCCGTTCAGCGGTCCTGGAGTTACATGCCGATATGTGAGGTGTGCCCCAAAGTACGTAATTGGGGATCTAATACGGTCTCTATTGATTGATTTATGATAAAGAAAAGCAGGCTTAAGGCTTAACAGTGGGGAGACTGCGAGATTTGCGAGTGCTTAAAATATATCTTATATGGGTCTATGGGTCTAATAACACCGTCGATTGTCAGTGAGTTGCTTTCAGTCAACAGGCACAAAACAGATTGTTTTTTCATCCGTACATTTCCGTTTTATACCGTTTTGAATATGAGTATAGTTTTGGTGATTCTTAGTAATCCCAGGAAAAGACGCAATAATAGCCCTTTAGTGGAATACACTAAACACGTTGTAATTTTATCGCCTGATTATCGAATCCTCCTGAAATCAACGCTAGATTATCATTATTATCCTTCCTCGTGCATACATGAAATGGCCCTCGTAGCGCGGCGCTCCCCCCGCCACCTCCTGCACTCAACTTTTTACCCTTCCTGTTGTTATTTCCACTGCAATCCGTCTCACAGCCAACCCTATAGAGAGCTGTTTTGAGTCTGTATTCTGTCACGGTCCAGTCAGTCAGTTAAAATGTTAAAAGAAGCAACAACAACAACAACAAAAACACAATGTCTGCACCTGGGGCTAGGATAGGCTGATGGATGTGGGGCAAAATGGTTGTGGAGGGTCTGAGACTCTGGTGGGGGGGGGGGCCCACAGGAAGGCCCTAACCAGTCTGCCATGTCTGGGACTCTGGTGGGGGGGCCCACAGGAAGGCCCTAACCAGTCTGCCATGTCAGGCTAGAAACCCCCCCTTTATTGGCTGCCAGGACGCGATGCTGGGCAGGGAAGAAAATCTAACAACAGGGGGGCAATGAAGACCTGATTGATGATCAACTGTATTGCAGAGGCTCCAGGGCCTCTATGGGGCCCCGTAAGAATACCACGCTGACTTTTAATGAAAGAAAAAGCCCCCTTAATCTGTAAATCTACTATTCTCATGAGATTTCATTTCTCTAAAAGCCAATAAAATGTTGAGAAAAATAAATGATTACAACACAGTCTAGCTGAGTGGAGACATTTCTGTCATTTGGGAATTGTTAGGCTTGTTACACTCATTGCACTTCTACAATCAAGATTCTGTCTTTATTATAGCCTGATATTGTTCATTGTTATTGAAGGATCCTTGTAAAAAGATCAATCAATTAGGAAATCCCTCAACGGTGATAATAATTTCACGAATATATTAACAGCTACAACAACAACTTATCTAAAATTGGTGTATGGTGATTAGTGAGTTTGTTTAAAATAGAAAAGAAAGAAAGAAAACAACAAGCAAGTAAAAGAAAAAAACAAATGTGGTTTTAGACTAAAAGGAAAGTAGTAAGTGTTGTGTTTATATAAATCCAGGTGGACATCTTTGTTTATATCTCTTTTGTTTCCTCTGCATCCTAATGCACATAAAAGGTCTACCTTGAAAAACTAGGCATTAGGCCATAAGAATACAGTCAGTTATTCTTAGAATATGCATGAGACAAAATGTATGCAAGTGTTCACTATTTACTAATAGGCTATAGCCAGCCACACAGGGGGAATGCCACCCATTTTAAAGAAACACGCCAACATTTTGGGAAATTAGCTTACCGTCTTCTCCAGAGAGAGACAAGAAGATAGATACCAGTTTCCTCTCTGTGTGTTCAGTAGAAAGCTATCTGGCTGCATGTTAGCCTAGCTTATCACAATGAATGGAAGCGGACATGACCGGTTAGCCTTCGGGAGAGGTGTTAGTTGGACAATGCCTAGGCTAACCGGTCATGTCCGCTTCCATTCATTGTGCTAAGCTAGGCTAAAGTGCCACCAGATAGCTTTCTACTGAATGCACATCTATCGTCTTGTCTCTCTTTGGAGAAGACGATAAGCTAATTTCCCAAAAGGTTGGCGTGTTCTTTTAAGAATTCACGTAATGTTCTTCCTGTGCCCCAGGACAGTTCAGTCTGTATTTGTGAACACGGCTAGAGATTCCTCAGACACAGATTTTACATCTGGGGCTGCTCTGTAGACAATGAATGGGCCTCTGACTTTATGAGGTCATAAATGTTTGTGTGTGAGCTCTTAGACCAAAATGAGGTTTTTATTAGTATTGTTTCCTTTATTTATCCTGGAAGAGATCATTGAGGGCAGGCCCTCATTCACAATGATTGTAGAGACTTAAGAAGACACAGAAAACGAAGCAGAACATTAAAACAAGTATATAAAAACAGTTAATAAAAGATACAAGATACAAAATACAAAGATCTATTCCAACAGGTACAAACAGACACAAACAAATCATGGATTTAAAATGTCCAAGGGTTTCCAAGTTCTTAATATATAGGGTATTGTAAAGAGCTACAAATGGTCAGAGCAAATAAACTAAAGGCAGATCTTCCGAGCTCAGCAAGAACTCAAGGGACCTGCAGCGAAAGCCAATCATTACCGTGTGGTCTGGTCCAGACGACCAATCTAGCAGAGATGTGATATAATGGACTGCATTTTATATGGCAAAGTGCTTCACAACTTATGCCTCACATTCACCCCTTCACTCATACATTCACACACCAACGGTGGAGGTAACTAAGGTGCCAACCTACTCATCGGGAGCAGTTATGGGTTAAGTGCCTTTGGAGGGAGTGTGAACAGGAAGGGGCGAACCATACACACATATTCTGGGGATGTCAGAAGATAAGGCACTACTGGGAAGAGATAGGAGGGATAATAAATGAAATAATAGGATACGAAATACCCCAGGGAGGCCAAGTGTTGTATTTGGGGAATCTGTCACAGGAAGGAATCCAAGGGGAAGACAAATATTTGATTAAGATATTGATAGTGGCAGCCAAGAAAGCTTTAACTAAACTGTGGTACAAGGTAGAAGTGCCGACAAAGGATCAATGTGTGAGGATTGGTTCATTCCCCGCCACACGCTTTTTAAGGTACTGTGTTGATTGGTGCATTCCCCGCCACACGCTTCTGGAGCAAGTATCAATTCCAGCACGCACCTGTCATAGTTTGTGATTAGCGCCCCAGAGGCTCTTATACTGGGACCTTCTTTCAATCGATGTCGGGTCGTTTTGAATACTACTTCTTCTGCCTGCTTTCCCCCTGTTGTTGTGCCTCGTCTACTTTCCCTCCAGGACATCTTTGGATTGCCGCTGGTGAATACCTTGTTCCTCCGTTTGGAGCTGCGCCTCGTTGCCCGCTTTACGCGTTTGCGCCTTGGTGAGTTGGAACCAAACCCTTTTTGGATTATCTGTTTTGTGTGTTTGGATAACACTGAAGAGTATCATTTTTGTCTGCACTGGACTCAGCTAAATTGTGTGTTTAAGAGAAACACTGAAGAGTATCATTTTTGTCTGCACTGGACTCAGCTAAATTGTGTGTTTAAGAGAAACACTGAAGATTATCGTTTTTGTTTGCACTGGACTCTGCTTAATTGTGTGTTTTGGATAACACTGAAGATTATCGTTTTTGTTTGTTCTGGACTCAGCTAAGGGAGGAGGGAACTGCACTGCCTCTGTGTACTGTTGGACTGTTGTTGATCTCTCTCTCTCTCCGTTTCCACCTCGAGTTGAAGCTGGGAGTATCTGCAGAGCCGCTACGGCGTCAACGCCGATTCCCCACCTCTAACACCAAGAGGATCTGCAGAGCCGCAGATAACTCTGCCGAAGGCAGTCTCCTTTTTAGTTGTTCGAAATTGTTACTTGACTCCTTTTGACTCTGTAAATAAATAAGCCCTAGTATTTGGCTAACTCTGAACTACCTGTCTGTGCCGTGCGTTTTGAGGTCGGTTTCAAACCCTAACACAATGGATAGAGTTGGTAGAGGGGATACAGGAAATGGAGAGAATCACACATCTGCTGAGGCTGCAAGAAGAAAAGTTTGAATGGAAATGGGGAAAATGGGAAGAATACAGGAGGGGAAGTAACGACATCACAGAGGTTTGAAAAGGATACAAGGAAATGAATAAAAATGTAAATAAATAATGCAAATGAAGAATGGACCGAAGGACCCATGTCACACTTTTTCTTTACTCATTTTTTGTCTATTTGTTTTCATTTATGTAATGTGTATTGTCTATGAATGTTGTCTATGTATGTTGTTGAACAAATGAAAATAAAAATGTAAGTTTAAAAAAAAAAACGAATAAACCTAAGAGCAGAATGATAAACAGCTTAAGAGTAGAGGGTGAGGTAGAGGCCTACAAATCACATCACCATAATCCATAACAGAGAGAAAAACAGCTTCCTTTTAATTCTGGTTCAGGCATGCTAGAATATGACACCTTATTTGGGTGTAAGAGCTCACACAAACATTGTATGCCCCCATAAGGTCAGAGCCTCATTCATTGTCTATGGATCAGCCCCAGATTTTACATCCCAGTGACATCAAAGATTGGATTGTTCTCTCTCGAATATCATAGCTTTAGGAATGAGCTGTGCTTGTTCACAAACTACTGATTGAACTGCTCTGGGGCACAGGAAGAACATTATGTGAATTATTCAAATGTGTGGTATTCCCCTTTAAGTAGCATTTCTCACTGAAGGTGTTAACTTACATGTCATCATGACAGAGTGCAACAGCATGTCTTAAAGGTTACACACTTAACTTAAGTGTGTAACCTTTACAGCAGAGAATCACAATTGCGCTACAAGTTCTAAATCAAACTAAAAATAACACCTTTCCAAGCCAGGTATTGCTAACTACTGTGTACCTTTGTCGGTCCTACGAGCGCGTGTTGTTGGTTACCAGGCAACGTACTGGCTGCACAAGGCTATACGTCACGCAGCCTTTTACCTGTATTATGGCTCTGCTGGTAACCAACAACACGCTCTCGCGAGAGCTGCCAGACCAGCAGCCGATGTTGTATCTGGAAAGCCCTGTGTACAATAGTCTAGTCTAGTGGTTAACAGGTCACCGCAGGACTGCCATCAAGTAAAGAAGAGTAAACTAAATGAAATTGCTGAAGTATTATCCCTGGACGTATGCAATATTGCTGGTTATAATAGCCTATTCTTATACTAACTACCCTACAGTTGGATGTAATTTTCGAGGAACAATCGGACGAGTCCAGGATAATGAACTACTTCGGGACGCCGACAGACAGGACTCGGAGAACTAACCGAAATAACTTTTCTCCAGACAACCGTGCGTAAATATACCATTTGAATTGCGTTCTAATAGAATTGGCGTAATGTTTATATTTCTGCTGTGGGGTGATAATATAGACTATTCGTTTTGAACTCTCTCTCTCTCTCTCTCGCCTGTTGACGGCGAGCGACGGACACCGGAGAAGCAACAGCAGGGGAAACAAGACGACACCGACGAGCAGAGCGCGTTTTCCTCGGATGGTGTTGCATGGTTCCGTCTCGACGCATGCTCGTTACGCACAGCGCGGATTAACTTTACACTGTTTACTTGCTGGTATTCCGATGATTATAGCCAATCACGCTCGTCTGAGATTCATTTAGTTCAACTTAATCGTCTGTTTAAGTTGTTTTTTTGTCGATCTGTTGTTGGGTGGATTGTGAACCAGCGGCTTGGATATAATAAGGCGTCCGTCGCGGAGCCAGCAGCGGCCAATAATAATAATAATAATATGGCTAAACACGGAGTGGACATCGTCTAGGAGGAGGAATCGCGATGCCATCAGGCGCAGCGGCTCTGCCGGGGGAGACGCCTGCACGGTCAGCCCTGGTGATGTGTGCTTCTTTCTCACCGCTCCTCCGGTGTGGCGCCGCCGTCACCGTGTCCCGGTCCCGCCGGTCCCACTGCTGCTAGGATGAGCAGCACGGATCTGGAGCGCATGTCGCTCAGCTCCTCCGCCAACTCGGTGGCCTCGAGTGCCCGCACGCTGTCCGCCAACGTCAAGAAGCTGCACAACGCGCTCAACCTGCTGCTGAACGACTTCGAGAGGGAACAGTTCATCCACTGCCTCAACGTCTACCACTCCAAACGCAATGTCTACGACCTGGTGCAGACACTCAAAGTCATCCTCAACGCACCGAGCAAACGGCAACTTTTGCCCATGCTGCGGCTGGTCATCCCCCGCTCTGACCAGCTCCTGTTCGACCAGTACACCTCGGAGGGCCTCTATCTAAAGTCCGAGTTAGTGGCGACTCGCAATGGCAGCCCCGAGACGCGGCGGCCGCGGGGCGACATCATGCCCGACGACGTCGCCGGTCCAACTCCCCCGCCGCCGCGGGATTTTTCGCCAAAGAGTCCCCCGGAGAGTCAAGTCGCGCTGCGCGGCGGCTCGCCGGATAGTTTCAGCACCAGCAGCGAGGGGACAGCGCCTCTCATACCGCTCCTCGGGAGGAACTTTCTGCACGAGCCTCCCGGGGAAGCGAGACAGGTGACCATGAAGAGGCACAAGAGCAACGACGGCCTGGGCTTCAGCATCCGGGGAGGCTCGGAGCACGGGGTCGGGATCTACGTGTCGCTGGTGGAGCCGGGGTCGCTGGCGGAGAAAGAGGGTCTCAGGATCGGGGATCAGATTATGAAAGTCAACGACAAAGTGTTCGACAAAGTCACCCACGCCGACGCGGTGAAGGTGAGTCTTATTTTTAATTTTTTGTTGTAATGCTCAGAGAGAGGGCCCCACAATAGAAGGGGAGTGTGAGAGAGAATCCTTGTTGTGTGTGTGTGTGTGTGTGTGTGTGTGTGTGTGTGTGTGCGTGTGCGTGTGCATGTGTGCGCGCGTGTGTGTGCTATAATGCAATCCTAAAGGGAAGAATTAGCCCTTAGTCCTCTGTGTGCATGTTTTCAATATAATGTACACATAACACGTGTGTGTGTGTGTGTGTGTGTGTGTGTGTGTGTGTGTGTGTGTGTGTGTGTGTGTGTGTGCGTGTGCGTGTGCGTGTGTGTGTGTGTGTGTGTGGGTGTGTGGTACTTGTGAAATGTCCACAAATTCCGAGAAATGGCAGAGTGGCTACCACTTCTACAATAGCCTGTTTTTTCCACAAGTTGCTTCACATTAAGGATGACGTTTCTCAACCCAGGCCATGTAAATGTTAGTGTTGTGTTAATGTTAGTGTATATAGTGATGATGACTTGGTGCCAATTGACAGACGCCAAACTGGTTCTTGTCGGTCATGGCGGTCACCTATAGCTAATTTGTTGTCAGTGGACAGTGGGATGCAACACTGTTGTATAGACCCCTTCCCCGAATGAGTTCATCGGACACTTTGACGGCAGGATGTATAGCTACAGGTTGGCCTCAAGCCATAAATGTAAGATAATGGGATTTTTCTGACCATTATAATGTTATTGAGCCAGAAGGAGCCTATTGGTAAATTATATAATAAAGAAAAATGATTTGCGCATAGTGCAGATTCTGTTAGGACTTTGTTTCATGGGGCAGTGTGCGCTGTCCATGGTGCTGAAACAGATTCTGGGCTCATGTCTGCCTTATCTCTCTCTCTCTCACACTCCTCTCATCTCTTCTCTCCTTTCCACCTCACTTTTCACTCACACAAACACACACACACACACACACACACACGCACACGCACACGCACACACACACACACACACACACACACACACACACACACACACACACACACACACACTCACACACACACACTCACACAGAGCACAAACAACAGAGCCAGTAATAAAAAGGTTGTAAACAACTTTATATAACTTATTCTGGTTTCATCACATGCACAATTTACACGGTTTTCCCTCACAGCTGCCTACCTCCACTTAGAGTTAATCCGTCTCACTTTGGTAAACTTTGTTTCTGGGATGGTTTGCAGGCAGTACACGATTGTGGTTTGGCTCTGGGACCAGCCAGAAGCTTACATCTCTCTCTCTCTCTCTCTCTCTCTCTCTCTCTCTCTCTCTCTCTCTCTCTCTCTCTCTCTCTCTCTCTCTCTCTCTCTCTCTCTCTCTCGCTCTCTCGCTCTCTCTCTCTCTGTCTCTCTGTTTCTGTCTCTCTCTGTCTCTACCCCCTCTCTCTCTCTCTGTGTGTGTGAGGATGGGAACAGAGACACAAATCGTGCTGGGCCAGAGATGCACCACCAATCAGAACGCACGGTCTAGTCTCCACTATATGACCCTTCAATCTCATTGGTGTGAATCAGAGAGGGAGAAGAGACAGAGCAAAAGGGTATGAGGGATGCAAGTAATGGAGATGACCTTCTCAGTTTGGCCCCTCTCTCTTGTTTTCTTTCTCTCTCTCTCTCTCTCTCTCTCTCTCTCTCTCTCTCTCTCTCTCTCTCTCTCTCTCTCTCTCTCTCTCTCTCTCTCTCTCTCTCTCTCTCTCTCTCTCTCTCTCTCTCTCTCTCTCTCTCTCTCTCTCTCTCTCTCTCTCTCCCTGAGGCTAAATCAATGCTCCTGTCCCTCCTTTTAGGCAAGCATAGTTCTATTATCATGGGACATCGCTCCAGTCGGTCTGCACACGCGCCAGAGGGGGGGGGGGGGGCTTGCAGAAAAGCTTGCAAACTCTAAACTCATCGGTTCGATACCCAGGCTGGCGGCAGTAGAACACCCTGACTATAGTGGCAGTAGAACACCCTGACTATAGTGGCAGTAGAACACCCTGGCTATAGTGGCAGTAGAACACCCTGGCTATAGAGGCAGTAGAACACCCAGACTATAGTGGCAGTAGAACACCCTGGCTATAGAGGCAGTAGAACACCCAGGCAGTAGAACACCCTGACTATAGTGGCAGTAGAACACCCAGGCCATAGAGGCAGTAGAACACCCAGGCTATAGAGGCAGTAGAACACCCAGGCAGTAGAACACCCAGGCAGTAGAACACCCAGACTATAGTGGCAGTAGAACACCCAGACTATAGAGGCAGTAGAACACCTAGACTATAGAGGCAGTAGAACACCCAGGCTATAGAGGCAGTAGAACACCCAGACTATAGAGGCAGTAGAACACCCAGACTATAGCGGCAGTAGAACACCCAGGCAGTAGAACACCCAGACTATAGAGGCAGTAGAACACCCAGGCTATAGAGGCAGTAGAACACCCAGACTATAGCGGCAGTAGAACACCCAGGCTATAGAGGCAGTAGAACACCCAGGCTATAGAGGCAGTAGAACACCCAGACTATAGAGGCAGTAGAACACCCAGGCTATAGCGGCAGTAGAACACCCAGGCTATAGAGGCAGTAGAACACCCAGGCTATAGAGGCAGTAGAACACCTAGACTATAGAGGCAGTAGAACACCCAGGCTATAGAGGCAGTAGAACACCCAGACTATAGAGGCAGTAGAACACCCAGACTATAGAGGCAGTAGAACACCCAGACTATAGAGGCAGTAGAACACCCAGACTATATTGGCAGTAGAACACCCAGGCTATAGTGGCAGTAGAACACCCAGGCTATAGTGGCAGTAGAACACCCAGACTATAGAGGCAGTAGAACACCCAGGCTATAGTGGCAGTAGAACACCCAGACTATAGAGGCAGTAGAACACCCAGGCTATAGAGGCAGTAGAACACCCAGGCTATAGAGGCAGTAGAACACCCAGGCTATAGAGGCAGTAGAACACCCAGACTATAGAGGCAGTAGAACACCCAGGCTATAGTGGCAGTAGAACACCCAGACTATAGAGGCAGTAGAACACCCAGGCTATAGCGGCAGTAGAACACCCAGGCTATAGCGGCAGTAGAACACCCAGACTATAGAGGCAGTAGAACACCCAGACTATAGAGGCAGTAGAACACCCAGACTATAGTGGCAGTAGAACACCCAGGCAGTAGAACACCCAGGCTATAGAGGCAGTAGAACACCCAGGCTATAGAGGCAGTAGAACACCCAGACTATAGTGGCAGTAGAACACCCAGGCAGTAGAACACCCAGGCTATAGAGGCAGTAGAACACCCAGGCTATAGAGGCAGTAGAACACCCAGACTATAGTGGCAGTAGAACACCCAGGCTATAGAGGCAGTAGAACACCCAGACTATAGCGGCAGTAGAACACCCAGACTATAGAGGCAGTAGAACACCCAGACTATAGCGGCAGTAGAACACCCAGGCTATAGAGGCAGTAGAACACCCAGGCTATAGAGGCAGTAGAACACCCAGGCTATAGAGGCAGTAGAACACCCAGGCAGTAGAACACCCAGACTATAGAGGCAGTAGAACACCCAGGCTATAGCGGCAGTAGAACACCCAGACTATAGAGGCAGTAGAACACCCAGACTATAGCGGCAGTAGAACACCCAGACTATAGAGGCAGTAGAACACCCAGGCTATAGAGGCAGTAGAACACCCAGGCAGTAGAACACCCAGACTATAGTGGCAGTAGAACACCCAGACTATAGCAGCAGTAGAACACCCAGGCTATAGCGGCAGTAGAACACCCAGGCTATAGTGGCAGTAGAACACCCAGACTATAGAGGCAGTAGAACACCCAGGCTATAGTGGCAGTAGAACACCCAGGCTATAGAGGCAGTAGAACACCCAGGCTATAGAGACAGTAGAACACCCAGGCTATAGAGGCAGTAGAACACCCAGACTATAGAGGCAGTAGAACACCCAGACTATAGAGGCAGTAGAACACCCAGACTATAGTGGCAGTAGAACACCCAGGCTATAGTGGCAGTAGAACACCCAGGCCATAGTGGCAGTAGAACACCCAGGCCATAGTGGCAGTAGAACACCCAGGCTATAGAGGCAGTAGAACACCCAGGCTATAGAGGCAGTAGAACACCCAGGCTATAGAGGCAGTAGAACACCCAGGCAGTAGAACACCCAGACTATAGAGGCAGTAGAACACCCAGGCTATAGCGGCAGTAGAACACCCAGACTATAGAGGCAGTAGAACACCCAGGCTATAGAGGCAGTAGAACACCCAGGCAGTAGAACACCCAGACTATAGTGGCAGTAGAACACCCAGACTATAGCGGCAGTAGAACACCCAGACTATAGAGGCAGTAGAACACCCAGGCTATAGAGGCAGTAGAACACCCAGGCAGTAGAACACCCAGACTATAGTGGCAGTAGAACACCCAGACTATAGCGGCAGTAGAACACCCAGGCTATAGCGGCAGTAGAACACCCAGGCTATAGTGGCAGTAGAACACCCAGACTATAGAGGCAGTAGAACACCCAGGCTATAGTGGCAGTAGAACACCCAGGCTATAGAGGCAGTAGAACACCCAGGCTATAGAGACAGTAGAACACCCAGGCTATAGAGGCAGTAGAACACCCAGACTATAGAGGCAGTAGAACACCCAGACTATAGAGGCAGTAGAACACCCAGACTATAGTGGCAGTAGAACACCCAGGCTATAGTGGCAGTAGAACACCCAGGCCATAGTGGCAGTAGAACACCCAGGCCATAGTGGCAGTAGAACACCCAGACTATAGAGGCAGTAGAACACCCAGGCCATAGTGGCAGTAGAACACCCAGACTATAGAGGCAGTAGAACACCCAGGCTATAGAGGCAGTAGAACACCCAGACTATAGTGGCAGTAGAACACCCAGACTATAGAGGCAGTAGAACACCCAGACTATAGTGGCAGTAGAACACCCAGGCTATAGCGGCAGTAGAACACCCAGGCTATAGAGGCAGTAGAACACCCAGGCAGTAGAGGCAGTAGAACACCCAGGCTATAGAGGCAGTAGAACACCCAGACTATAGAGGCAGTAGAACACCCAGACTATAGTGGCAGTAGAACACCCAGACTATAGTGGCAGTAGAACACCCAGGCAGTAGAGGCAGTAGAACACCCAGACTATAGCGGCAGCAGTGGCGAATCCTTGTGGAAGCCAACGGAAGCCATGCCTCCCTATAAATTTCATATCAAATTATGAAATATGAAATATGAAAAAAAAAAAAAAATTAAAATAAATTTTTTTTTTAATATAGTTTACATTCATTTTCATCTGTGCATCTGTGTTTTTTTTTTTTTTTTTTTTTTTTTTTTTAATGTCTCCCTCTTCTCCTTCTCACTCCCTCTAACACACTGTCAGACTGTGCTCACTACTGCAGCTAGTATAGGAGAGAAGCAGTGGGTAGGTCTCTTTCTCCAGGCTTCCAGCATTATAGAGTGAGTCCAAACTCCAAATCCGATCCTAGCCAATCAGATTCGAGCTGACTGCCACTGGGCCACACCCTAAAAGTTTAAAACGGAGCTGGGAGGAAGACGTTCAGCATAATATTCCACCTGGAGGCGGGGCAGGTGCCATATTTTCCCCTCTGCACTCTGAACATTGTATTAACCCGTAACTGTTCCCACGGGCCGAATATTGCCCCGATCCTCGCGAGATTAAATCCACGGGGACCTCTCGGCGTGCCGAAGCTTTTCCTAAATCACTTCCATCATCGAAAACGAGGGGAAAAGGTCGGCTCGCGACCCTTAAAATGTCGCGTGATTTTAAAAACGCTGTATTAAGTGAGCCTATTATGGGATCCACGCGAGCTTTCTATCGTGGAAACATCTGGGCGTCCCGCAACTTTTACTGATTCACATGTAGCCCCTAAAATGCTTAGAAAAGGAAAACAGAAAGCGTGGAATAAACTCGCCGAAACGGAAAAGTGTCCCACGGGCGCGCCGTGATTCCGATCCGCGTGAAAATATTCACGGCCATAGAGGAGACCGTGGGACACCTTTTTGCAACCGAATATGTGTCTCGAATTTGCTCCCACGCGGCGCGCAAAATCGCGCAAGGAAAAATCGGACCAAAAATTAACCAATGCTCCAGCAGTATTAATGACCCTGATGTAAACAAGACAAACGTCTTTCTCTGGTCTGCATCCCCTTATACAATTGTGTGTGAATGAATGAATGAATGAAAACTTTATTAACAGATTGCAGAATGGGTACAGTACAGTACAGCTCAATACATACAATTGTTAAGGGGATGCAGACCAGAGAAAGACTTTCGTCTTGTTTACATCAGGGTCCCCCATTTTCAATTCATCGTAAATGTGTATTGAGCCGTACTGTATTGTACCCATTCTGCAATCTGTTAAATAAATAAAAATAACGTTTGACTGGCCGCCGAGCCATACTGTAGTGTACATGGTGACTGCTTGACTTAAAAAAAAAAAAAAAAAAAAAAAAAAAAAAATATATTAATAAAAATATTGAATAATTTTTTTTTTAATAATTTTTTTTTGGCTTCCCCTGTTATTTTACCCACGCGACGCCACTGAGCGGCAGTAGAACACCCAGACTATAGAGGCAGTAGAACACCCAGGCCATAGAGGCAGTAGAACACCCAGACTATAGTGGCAGTAGAACACCCAGGCTATAGTGGCAGTAGAACACCCAGACTATAGAGGCAGTAGAACACCCAGACTATAGTGGCAGTAGAACACCCAGGCTATAGAGGCAGTAGAACACCCAGGCTATAGAGGCAGTAGAACACCCAGGCTATAGTGGCAGTAGAACACCCAGGCTATAGAGGCAGTAGAACACCCAGGCTATAGTGGCAGTAGAACACCCAGACTATAGAGGCAGTAGAACACCCAGACTATAGAGGCAGTAGAACACCCAGACTATAGAGGCAGTAGAACACCCAGACTATAGTGGCAGTAGAACACCCAGGCTATAGAGGCAGTAGAACACCCAGACTATAGTGGCAGTAGAACACCCAGACTATAGAGGCAGTAGAACACCCAGACTATAGTGGCAGTAGAACACCCAGGCTATAGAGGCAGTAGAACACCCAGACTATAGTGGCAGTAGAACACCCAGGCTATAGTGGCAGTAGAACACCCAGACTATAGAGGCAGTAGAACACCCAGGCTATAGAGGCAGTAGAACACCCAGACTATAGAGGCAGTAGAACACCCAGGCTATAGAGGCAGTAGAACACCCAGGCTATAGAGGCAGTAGAACACCCAGGCTATAGCGGCAGTAGAACACCCAGGTTATAGCGGCAGTAGAACACCCAGACTATAGAGGCAGTAGAACACCCAGGCTATAGAGGCAGTAGAACACCCAGGCTATAGAGGTAGTAGAACACCCAGGTTATAGCGGCAGTAGAACACCCAGGTTATAGCGGCAGGCTCATAGACACGCGTAGACGTTGGTCATGAGTCAGAGAGATGGAGAGGCAGGGGTGGCCGGGAGCAGCTTTGCAGACAGCTGTGTTGATTAGAAAACAGGAGATGGCAATGTAGTTAACGCAGAGGAGGGAATACAGTAGAGTAATGGTTTTTCTGCTAGGTTGGGTGGTGGGTCTTCTTGACAGGCTCCCTACCTGGAACAACACGTCTGCTGCTGGGAGGAGGTTACAGCTGCTCACCACCATGAAATCTGACGAGGCCCATAGATCTCTCTTAGGGACTGTCTTCTGTCTTCTGGTTTACTGCCTGCTTTCGTTGTTGTTGTTGTTGTTGTTGTTGTTGTTGTTGTTGTTGTTGTTGCTGCTGGTGGTGGTGTGTGTGTGTGCGTGCGTGCGTGCGGATGTATGTGTCTATAATTCACATTCAGCTTCCTCTCTCTTCGTCTTGGGGCAAGGGAGGAGGGAGGCCTTGCAAATATCCTTGCAAAGTTAGCTGGCACATTTTCTTGTCATAACATTGGAAACTGTTGAATCTTGTTGAGTAGCAAACAGCCGGTGTACCTACATGTAGCTCTAATAATTCAGTAGCAAGTTGTTTTCTACATTTACATTTTAATTTGGTCATTGAGCTGACGTTTCTATCCAAAGTGACTTACAAATTGTGTACAACAAGTCACCAGGAGGGGTACACCTACGCCTGCTAAGGGTAAGTGGTATTGTTCGTCTAGCAGTGTCAAACTGGAGCGCTACACTCTGAATGCATAGTAGTATAGACATATTAGCATAGTAAATAATAGTAAAAAGACAGTAAGAACTTAAAATTCAGATATTGAGGAAGTCTGTTCCACCACCGTAGAGTGAGGACAGAGAATAGCCTGCTTCACTTCGATGACCCCACCAGTAGCCTGAATATAGCAGTGGGTCTCAGATGGCCAGAAGATGCAGAGCGTAGGCGTCTTGAGGATGTGTGTAGTTACTTAGAGACCTTTGACTGGAGGTAGGCGGGCGCGGGAGCCATGGGAAGCCAGTGCAACTCTCTGAGAAGTGGGGTGACGACGTGGGCTGACCTTGGTTGATTAGAGATTAAGACCCTGCGGTGCAACTGTAGAAGCTGAAGAGTCTAGCAGTGCATTGTAATAGTCGAGACGAGACATGACTGTGAAGATATAGCTGGTCAAGTTCTGAGAGGGTTAGAGGGCCACAGATACAAATCTCTATGTATATTTGCACATTGTGTTTTACACGTGTGGTGTCTGACATTTTGATTGATTGATTTTTATTGTGGAGTAAAAGACACCATCCAAGGGATAAAAACATGAGAAAGTGCAAGCACTTATTTCCATCATGGTCCCTGATTTTGGACATGGACAGACATCAACATAAAACATAGAGCATCATAATAAAACCTAGAACATCCCCATAAAACATTAACCTGTATTAAACTCCTACACATACTAACAAGAGACTATAGAAGACAGATATAGTGCTTTTCAGGGCCACCGGAAGCGTGTTCCACTCCAATGCCGCAGAATATAAAAAAGTATTTGTGCCCATTACTGTGTTGAATTTAGGAAGTATACCATCTGTACTGCTCCTTCTAGTAGAATATGTATTGTCATGGAAGCGATTGCGTTTACCACAAAACCTATGAAGTGTGTTGCATGTTCACGTGCATAATACACACTTACCTAGGATTTGACTTTGACAACAACAACAAAGCAGTCGGGGCATTGGCAAGCCGAAAATGGTCGCAAGTGTGGTTACACTTTACAAAGCTAGATGCAGACAACGCTTGCGTTAACAAATTGTTCTAAATAAATAATAATGATAATAAATCATTTGAAGTTTGGACTCATTTTTTACAACTGAGGTAGATTACATTTTTAGAGATGAAAGTACCGAAAAAGGTATTGTTGGGTACCGGTATCAGTTCTAATGTGAACAGTACCCAACCCTACTCTCCCATGTCGAGAATACATTCTGCCCAAAGTGCCCAGACATTGCAGAAACAACACTAGCCCCTGTTCATGATCTCGTGAAAAGAGCGTTGGCTGGGCCTCAAATCCTTCTGCTGACATTATTTGTTACATGAGGTCGGGTTCTTTTTTTTTTTACCACAACTTTTAAGGAAGGATGTTTATTTGATTCTAAACGTGGGATTTGTGATGAGTCTCAAGAGATTGACACTTTTCCTTTACCGTTTTCTACTATATGAGACAGACGGACCAGATAACAAAGTGCAAATCAATCGCGGCATGCTTGTCACAATAGATCTAAATTGAGGTGCGCTAGTTGCAGGCGAAACAAAAGGTTTAACTTCCACACATTTGGCAATTTATTAAATTGAAGTCAAGTCAAGTCAAGAGTCAAGTCAAGAGTTTTATTTGTCACGGCATACAAGTATACAGTGAAATGCGGGGGGTCTTGCCCGCAACGATTGTGCATAATACAATAATAAGAATCCAATAGGATGAGAATGCGACATTTGTGCAATAATACAAGTAATACGAGTAAAGACATATCAGGTATATGTACATGAGTTTTACAAAAGCATGGTAAGACATGCTAGGTCCTGTGATAGTGCAATACACTGTTAGCTACGGATGAGGCACTGGGTCTTATGTACACTACTATACAATGCTATACTATACAATCTACAGTTATACATGTGTCCTTATGCTAGCTTGCTATCTGTTTACTATACAAGAACCACTCCCGTTTTTGTTTTTTTAAAGTGACCTTTCATTGTGTAAAGTGACCATAAGCGATGTGGGCATAAATGAATGGCGACGATGCAATGCATGTTAGATGCATTTGACCCGTTGTGAGAAGAAGAAAAAACCACAGACTTATTTCGGCTCGCAAAATAGGCGCACTGCTGTGTAGCTCTGCTCTCAGGGAACAAACTTAACTTTTTGACTTACCAGCCATTTGGCTGGTAGATTTTAAAAACTACCAGCCAGGCAGATTTTTTACCAGCCATTGGCGGTTGGCTGGTACTTATTTTGTTCCCTGTGCTCATGTGTGCTTATGTGTGGAGAGTTCAGTGTTCAAGACTCTGATGGCCTGGGGGAAGAAGCTGAGCCGAAGTCTCTCTGTCCTAGTTGCTGGTGTTCGCAGGCGTTTGCCTGACCGCAGCAGCTTGAACAGGCTGTTGTTGGGGTGGTGAGGGTCTTTCATTATTCGGCTCTGGATTTGCACCTCTTGTTATATAAGACCTGCAGGGGTGGTAGTGCAATACCCGTAGTATGCTCAGCTGAGCGCACCACTCTCTGTAGGGCCTTCTTGTCCTGTGCCGTGCTGTTTCCAAACCAGGCAGTGATGTTTCCAGTCAAGATGCTCTCTACAGACTCTACAGCTCCGGAGTAGAAGGACTGGAGTATCTTCCCCGATACTCTGAACTTCCTTAACTGTCTCAGGTGGTAGAGGCGCTGCTTCTCCTTCTTTACAATTGAGTCTATGTGTGTTGTCCATGTCAGATCCTCTGAGATGTGGACCCCCAGGTACTTGAAGCTGTCACCCTGTCCACGGTAGCCCCGTTTATCCTCAGTGGTGTGTGTGTCCCCTGCTGTGTTCTCCTAAAATCCACAATCAGCTCCTTGGTTTTACCAATGTTCAGGAGCAGGCTGTTGTCCTGGCACCAGCGTTCCAGTACCTCGACCTCCTCCCGGTAGGCCTTCTCGTCGTTGTCAGAGATCAGCCCCACCACCACTGTGTCGTCCGCAAACTTCACTATGGAGTTGGAGCTGAACTTGGCTACACAATCATGTGTGTATAGTGAATACAGCAGGGGGCTCAGGACACAGTCCTGGGGGGACCCGATACTCAGGGTGATGGTGTTGGAGGTCTGACCCCCCACCCTGACCGCCTGGGGCCTTTCACTCAGAAAGTCCAGTATCCAGGCGCTCAGAGCGGAGCTCAGACCCAGCTCGATCAGCATGTCCACCAGTCTGGGGGGGACTATGGTGTTGAACGCTGAGCTATAGCATGGGTGTGTAACAGTAACAAAGTACTACTTGTGGACTGCGACCAACCGACCTTCAAATATAAGATAGATAGCAGTCTTGCAAAAACTGTCACCTGTGATCAATCACCGAGCTCTGGGAGCACATCCCAGGAGACTTTATCGCGGTAGAAGAAGCTTGAGTTTAGTGTTTGATTTCTTCACTAATTCTAAGTTGTGCTGATGAAAGATCCGCTTCAAGGCCCTCGACCTGGCATACCGTGCGGCAAAAGGAACCGTTCCCGCCTACCTCCGGTCAATGGTCTCTAACTACACACCCTCAAGACCCCTACGCTCTGCATCTTCTGGCCGTCTCAGACCTACTCCTATCCAAGCTCCGGGAGGGTCATCAAGGAGAACCTGCCTTTTCTCAGTCCTTGCCCCACAATGGTGAAATTAACTACCCACTCCAGTTTTGACAGCCGAATCCCGTCCAATCTTTCGCCGTCGACTAAAGACGCACTTCTTCTGAATTATATGAAAAAAATAAAAAATAAAATAAAAAAAATCTAACCCTAACTAACTGTCATCCACAACTAACCTACACTGTAGCACTCAACACTTTGATGAACATTGTTACTCAGCTGATAGAGTTGTGCCCTTCCTGATGACTTGTCGTATATAAACTGTTATATAGAGCCATGTCATATTGGAATAAACTGCCAGTACATCTTACACAGATAACCAGTAAGATTTTGAAAAGAGCATTGAGAGAAAAATAAATTAGTTTACATTAACCCTTTCACTGCCACACGACGGTTGCCGTCAGTTGTGTGATAGTAAAGGGTTAACCTTCTGTCGTGTGGCAGTGAAAGGGTTAACCGGCTGTCGTGTGGCAGTGAAAGGGTTAACCTACTGTGTATTGTCACAGTGAAAGGGTTAACCGTTTGGTAGTGCGACAGTGAAAGGGTTAAAGAAAAACACAGATACTGTAGTGTACACTGTAAAGATATGACTGTCTGAGAGTTTAATCCCTTTTATTGTATTTTCTGTGATCTGATACTCTGTTTGTGTACTGTAATGCTATTTGGAATTATTTTTATATGTAGGAATATTGGAATATATTTTTAAATGTATGCTACTATAATGTTATGTATGTATGTACTGTTTTGTTGTGTGTGGACCCCAGGAAGACTAGTTGTTGCTGCGGTGATGACTAATGGGGATCCGTAATAAAAGATAAAGATAAAAGATAAAGCTAAAGCTAAATGACTAAATGTAAATGTAAATGTAAGATATTCTCATCAAATCCGTATGCCCTGTTATTGATGTGATGGTACAATTATATCGTCGCGTATGTCATTCCTCCCCGCTGCGCTCCTTCCCAGATCCATTCCAGCAAATTAATGGAAGAGACCAAATGTTTGCTGTGGTCTCCTGGCTCCCTTCATCTCTGTAGCCTAATTATGAAGTGAATTATTTATACAATGCTTTAATTACGCGGGCAGAGGATAAGTCCCACTCTGCCTTTGTGTTGTGACCTGATGAATATTGAACTGTTTACGAGTGTTGGCAGTGGATAGGAGAGGAGAAGATGAAGGGAGAGATAGAGAGAGAGGGAGAGATAGAGAGAGATATGGAGAGATAGAGAGAGAGGGAGTGATGGAGAGAGATGACAGAGAGAGCGATAGAGATGGAGAGAGATGGCAGAGAGATATAGAGAGAGATGGATAGATAGAGAGAGATGGAGAGAGATGGATATATATATATATATATATATATATATAGAGAGAGAAAGATGGATAGATCGATAGAGAGGCCTGTCCTCTCTTTCCTTCTCACTGATCACCATTTATTCAGTCCCACCTGGGTGAGAGGACAAGATAATCATTCAGACCGACTCTATAAGCTATCAACTCTCCTCTTCGTGTTCTTTCTAGCCCTCAAACCCAAACTCATCTGTCTTCATCTCTCCTCCTCCTCCTCCTCCTCCTCCTCCTCCTCCTCCTCCTCCTCCCTCCATCCCTGCTATTTCCTGGTATACAAAAACACATACATCTCCTTCTCCGGCCCTGTCAGGTGATGATGATGATGGCTTGTCGTTTTTATGCTTAGTAGTCGCTTTTCACTGCATGTGCCCGGATTGGCACGCTTCTACCATGCCTTGCAGTCATATGCGAGTATGCCTTCTCCACACACACACACACACACACACACACACACACACACACACACACACACACACACACACACACACACACGCACACGCACACACACGTCACACACACACACACACACACACACACACACGTTTCATTGATCTAAATAGGGACGTGGGTGCTCTCAGAAAAGTGTCTCTCGCTCTCTTCCTGTCTCTCTCTCTTTCTCTCTTGCACACACAGACACACACAGATAGAGTACAGTTCTGAGAATATTTAATTGGTTTAAATAGGGTAAATAAAGTGGGTGCTCTCTATGATCCTGAAACAGAAAGGTCTCTCTCTCTCTCTCTCTCTCTCTCTCTCTCGCTCTCTCTCTCTCTCTGTCTCTCTCTCTCTCCTCTCTGTCGGTCCCTCCTTCTCTGGCACTGTGTCAATGACACATCTTAAGTTACAAACTTAAAGACAGACATGCCGCCTAAGTGACTCTAATACAACAGTGTAATTGCTTTGGGGGCCGTCAATCACCTCCGTTCATAAGGAAGGTTTCCCCGATCCATCACTTGTTCCCCACAGCGTTAAATCACTGGAGATAGTTATTAATCTCATTCATGATCTACTGCAGCCCTCAGCCTCACGTCAGGCCCCTGGAATGCATGGACTCTTTTATGTCATCCTTGTTATCATCATCATTATGATCATTATCACCCAGCATTGTCACCATCCTCACCATCATTGTCATCATCATCATCATTATCGTCATAATAATAATATGTTTATTTATATTAGCATAAACGAATTCAGAACATTGAGAGTCAAAATAGAGGTCATATTTAAAAAAAAATCATAAAATATATAACGAGATATAATGTTGCCTCACAGTAAGAAGGTCCTGGGTTCAAACCCCAGCAGGGGGTCTTTCTGTGTGGAGTTTGCATGTTTTCTCCCCGTGTTTGTGTGGGTTTCTCCTCCCACACCATAAAAGACATGCATGCTAGGCTTCCGGGCCGTTGCCCTTGACCAAGGTACTGGCATTACAACTGGAGATGGTCCCCGGGCGCCGCACTGTGTGGCTGCCCACTGCTCCTAGATAGTTAGGATGGGTCAAATGCAGAGGACGGATTTCCCTAAGGGGGGGATTAATAAAAGAGAAAGAGACATCAAACACAGGCACTCACGCACACACACACACACACACACACACACACACACACACACACACACACACACACACACACACACACGCACACACACACACACACACACACACACACACACACACACACACACACACACACACACACACACACACACACACACACACACACACACACACACACACACACACACACACACACACACACACACTATTTAAAATAGCTCATGAAAGGACATTTATAGAAGTCAGACTTGAGCTGAGCTGATTTAAAATATTCAACAGTCGTCACTATCAGTCCCCAGTGTCCTCTGTGTTTCACACACACTGGTTTGCATGTGTGGTTATTGTCAAGGCCTCGATCGTACCTAATATGACAATAAAGCCGTTTGGATAAAAGGTGAAAAAGGAAAACAACTGAGGCCAAGTCTTGTTTTTTAAAGACGTTTTATTTCCATTGCGATCATTTCCATGTTTTTTTTTCCCATGGATTTGTTGGACTTGATCTATTGCTTGTGGCAGAGCATCCAGGCAGGGGGCTGTTTGAGGAGGAGGAGGCACCTGCTGTTCACTGAAAGCTGTTTTGGAAACTCAGTCAGCATGTGACATTGTTGAGATTTGAAGCACACTTTCATTAGAATAACACAGTTTCGGGAGGAGGGCTGGAACTAAAGACACCATTGCTCTGCGCTCTGTGCCTCTCCCGACGGTCGTAGTCTCGTGTCCGAGAGTGCCCACACCTGTAGCTAATTTCACTTGATTACACCGCACCCCTCTTAACGTAGAATGCTAATTCTAGACAGGCTCTCCCCTCTCCCTCTCATTATAGGCTATATACCATGTCACTCCAGTCACAATTGACAGTTTAGTCATTTAGCTGACGCTTTTATCCAAAGCGACTTACAGATTGTGAACAACCAGGAGTCACCAGGAGGGGAACATCTCTGGCAGCTAAGGGTCAGTGTGTTACGATTCACACGTTTAGACGGCATGGTGGTGTGTAGAACCCAGATGCAGACAAGCAGAGGATAGACAGGAGGCGGAATGCGGTGGTTGCTCTTTCACAATAACGTGCACTTTATTGTGACACACGGGAGCATAATACGAAAAGAAAACACTTTGGAATGGGGAAAATAAAAGAGAGACCGTAGTCTCAAAAACGAGATAAGCACAATGATAAACAACTAACAAGCACGACACATGGATCTTGCAGACGGCAAGAGTCCTCACGTAACAAACGCAACAGTGAAACAGGAAACAGAAGTAATGACCCAGCAAAGGACAGCTGGGTTGACAACACTTAAATACCAGGACTAATTAGAGACAAGAGGATGATTAGTGAAATAACATACAGCTGGGGTAATGGCTAAACATGAAACATAGCAGGGGAAATATACAAAAACATGACAACACCAAACAGCACATAGATACAGACACAAGGAGACAAAACTAAATTAGACAATGGGGCACAGTAAAGACAACAGATGAACACACAACATATTGGTGATGACAGACAGGACATTAATAAATAAAAGACAACAAAGATGAATGCAATGAACTAGTCCACCTGGTGGTTGAGAGACGTAGTTCAAGCGTGGGAAATGTCCATGGACCAATGGGGGTTGTGGAGCCGGACCGGGGGGACCGTTACACAGTGGCATTGTTCGTCAAATAACACAGAGCTTGATTGCATAGCAGTATAGACATTAGCAAGATAGGTAGTACTAGTAGTATACGAATAGTAGCGTAGTATTAGGGTACATAATAGTAAAAAGGTTAGCGGGTTAGTATTTATTATTTACTTATTTTCTTCAGATATTATTTCAGATATTGTTTGAAGAGGTGTGTCTTTAGTTGGCCGGGTTTCAGCTGTCCTGACTGGTGGTGGGGAGTTCATTCCACCATGGTGGAGCGAGGGCCAAGAAGCGCCTGCTTAGTGTTGATGACCCCCCAGGAGCTCGGATAGGAGTGGGTCTGAGGCGGCAGTCAATGAGCCCCCGGGGAAGACTAGAACCCTCTGTATGGCATAAGGTTGATGACTTTGAGCACAGATAGCACCTCCGACATCTGTCTGCCTTGACCTCAGATTGGATTTGTGGCAGAAAAGAGCTACTGTAGGTGGTCTCCAAGGCCCTTTCTCAAATTAAGTGTTCTAAGTGGTACGGGTGAGAGTCCGCTCTCTGCTGTGAATATCAATGGGGATTTGGTTGGCTCAGTGCTACTTTGGCTTAGTGCTCTCCATGGCCTCTTGTGACAGGTATGAGCCTGAGGAGGGCACCAGGGAAAGTGATTCTATTTAGTACATCTATGTGTAGGCCTAATAATTAGTGCTGTCAGGCGATTAAAAAATGTAATCTAATTAATTACAGGATTTGTAATTAATTAATCTAATTAATCACATTTTAATCGCATAACCATTTTAGGCATGATATTTTATATTCTATAATCATATTTCAAATTGCATGTGTCTGGATGGCAGAATTTAGTACTGTACTGTATCTACAAAACCTTCTGTTTAATCATCTTCCCTTTATTCATTTGCTTCGATTTTTCAGGTCTGGTCAATTTGAGCATGGTGTTATTCACAGCAAAAAAAAATTGAATTGATATTCTCATTTGGTTCATTACAATTTACTCAAGCCTAGTAACAGACACAGTATTTCTGACACTGGGAACACATTCCCTGAGATCCATAGATGTCCCTAGAATCAGATACCAAGAACATGCAAATGGACCATTTAAAAAAATGTAAATGTTTATTCTACGTTCTTATGTTTAATATTGTTTAATATATATATTTTTTTGTATTCTACATTTGTAGTTAATTTTCATAACGCGATAATTTGCTGTGTAATTAATTAATCTAATTAACGTGATAAACTGACAGCCCTAATAATAATAATAATAATAATAATAATAATAATAATAATAATAATATCTTAGATTTATATAGCGAGTGATGGCGGCTGGGTGTAGCGGAGATTGCGCTTGTCACCAATGCAAGAGACTCCGGTATCGAATCCCAGTCTCAGCATTGCCTTTGGCTTGGGCCGGCCGTCATACTGGCTCATTCGGCAGAGTCAGCGGGTGGAAGTCGATGGGTGGGGATTGGACGTTGTGGACAGCGACCCCTACAGGTCGGTTGGGGGGACGCCTGCACAGCAGAGACAGGAAGTGGCGAGGGTAGTGTGAGCCTCCCATGTGTTACACCTCGCCAATGAGAGTCTGCGCTGGCAGGTGAAAAGATGTGACAGGCTGCCTCCTCGTGTGCCGGAGGGAACACGTGATGCAAGGCTTCTATCCTCTCTACAACCGACCAGTGGGGGGCATAGTCGAGCAACGTTCAAGACAGGGGAGGGGAGAATTGGATACACGTGAAAAAAGTAGTAGAACGCGCTCACCTCACTAGACTTGACACTGGGTGCTGTAACCTCTGATATCATACATAAAAATAGGGAAACAATGTCCAGGCACGCACTCCAGGTTTTTCCAAATTTATTGGCAGCCTGTAATCATGACGTTTCGGTGTGAAATTGGGATGGGAGAAAAATAGAAAATAAGGAGAAAAAGTTTAAGTGGATCCAAAAAGAAAAGAAATTTATATAGCGCCTTTTAAGAGACCCAAGGCACCTAACTCATTGGATGCCAGAGGTCGCTGTGGGTGTATGGCTGTGTGTGCCAGCGCTGTAATGAAATGGGGGTACATGCCGGTGTGTGCAGTGCTGAAACGATATGAAATATTATAGCTATGGATCTAATGATATAGTCGATTGTCAGTGAGTTTCTTCCGGTGAAGATGCAAGAAACAGATACTTTTTTCATCCATACATTTCCGTTTGATACCGTGGTGAATATGAGTGTAGTTTTAGAGTACCGTACTTTTCGCACTATAAGCCGCACCTGACTATAAGCCGCAGCAGCTAAATTGAATGATGTGTACATATATAAGCCGCACTGGACTATAAGCTGCATGTGTTTTAATGTTTAATTACCATTATGTAAGGAGTGGAGCCTGCGGCTTAATTTGACTCAACACGGGAAACCTCACCCGGCCCGGACATGGAAAGGATTGACAGATTGATTGCTCTTTCTCGATTCTGTGAGAAATGGCCGTTCTTATATTGAGCTTTAAGTTCCCACCTCTACAGAGAATGACTCCCATTGGGACACAATACTGTCGGACAAATAACATTAACTCATTTACAAGTTGTATTAAGTTTAGCAAATAAGGGAACAGATAAATAACATTTCAATGCAATATTTCGATTTTCGGGTTTTGTCCACATATAAGCCGCACCGTTATATAAGCAGCAGGGTCGAAAAATGGGGAAAAAGCAGCGGCTTATAGTCCGAAAAGTATGGTAATTCTGTGTAATCCCAGGAAACGCCGCCAAACAGCGTTTTACTGCATTTCATTATAAATCATGCCATTCCTCGCCTGGATCAATAATCAATCTGAAATCAACGCTAGATTATCTGTATTATGTTTCATCATGCATGCATGAAAGGGTGGGGCGGGGGGGGGGGGGGATTCTATGCTTCGATCACCACCAACGGGACACGCCACACACACACACCACAGACACACGCTCCGATCGCGGGGAAAGAACTATCGGATCAACGCAAGATTGATAACATATAGCGCTTACCTTGTCTATGATGTACTGCAAAAAGAATAATCCAATTATCTGATCGCCATTCCAAGTACTGATCGCGATCGTGTTTCCAACGTAATCCAGCATTGAACATGAACGGGGGGGGGGGGTGACCCTCGTCGATGCATCCCTTATAACCGCTTGTCTTGCCGGAGTTTTTAGACCCCGCCCGCACGCCGCAGCCTGGCCCAGACACCAAGCCACATCGTTTCAAATGGAGTGCCATAGCGGCCGCAAGGCGTTAGGCGGCGGTATTGGACTTTTGCGATCTCAGACCCATCCCCAGTGATAACACACAGCTGCCTGCATGTTTATGAATGGAAATAGCTAATAAAAGAAATAACGATTCAATAACGTATATATACGTGGTTGGCGTTATTCGATTGGTGGACAAACACGTATATATGTGTGAACGGCGCAGAATGAGTTAACAGGAGGGGGCAGCTAGGGGAAGGGGATCAGGGAACAACGTAACAATTCTGTGTACATACTAGTGTTGTCACGATACTGGAATTTCGACTTCGATACGATACCTTGAAAAGTATCGATACTTCGATACCATTTCGATATAAAAAAGAAAAAAAAAAAATTATATATATATATATATATATATATATTTTTTTTTTAAACAAATTTAGCTTTTGTTGCTGGTTGATTCTCCTCAGCTTCTCTCTGGTACTATAAGATAAGATAAATATAACACTTTTAAAACCCTTTGTTTATCTTTAGATCACACATTTAAAAAGAACTGTTCATCTCACTTCAATCATTTTTATTGCAGATGCAGAAGTTAGAACATAGTATTTTCTCAAGCAGACAGATGTAAACACTCACTGTAATCTGTGTTGCATGTACCTGACAAACTGAACTGTTTGTATTACAGTTGGTAACAGTTTTGATAAAGATAACAGGGCGAGGGCTATATGTGTAACATATATAACTTCACAACAGCAAAATTACTAGTACTAGTAGTAGTAAACAATAATTAAAACTTTTTTTTGCATTAGTGAAAACAATAAGGACACATTCAAAAGGCAGGGTAAGAAAAAAGTGCAATCTTATGCATTTTCAAGTCAAGTTCTTCTTAGGTAGTGCATTACCTTCTCATACCATTACACCTACTAATACCACCTTCTCATACCTTCTCATACAACCTTCTAATACCTTCTCATACCACCTACTAATACCTTCTCATACCACCTTCTAATACCTTCTCATTACACCTACTAATACCTTCTCATACCACCTTCTAATACCTTCTCATACCACCTTCTAATACCTTCTAATACCTTCTCATTACACCTACTAATACCTTCTCATACCACCTTCTCATACCTTCTCATACCACCTACTAATACCTTCTCATACCACCTTCTAATACCTTCTCATACCACCTTCTCATACCTTCTCATACCACCTACACCTACTAATACCTTCTCATACCAACTTCTAATACCTTCATACCACCTACTAATACCTTCTCATACCACCTTCTAATACCTTCTCATACCACCTTCTCATACCTTCTACATTACCTAGTGATACACATAAAGCATAAGAGCCGTGGAAGGCTCGCCGTCGTCGGGTAGAGTAATCCAATATACAGGTCCAGTCGCTCTTGACCCGGAGCTCCTCGGATGCAATCACCACTAGGGGTCTGACCAGCCTGGATAAGCGTCCAGATAACGTCAGGAACGATGGGGGTACTGATAACTGTAGGACTCGAACCGAACGATGCACAATACCTACTTAGTACTTATACCTTATCATACCTTATATAAAGGCCTCAAGTAAAAAAAAAAACTGCAATCTTATGCATTTTCAAGTAGCAGCCAGCAACTAGCAAATGAAACAATATTCTTCTTGAGGTAGGGCATTTAGACAGCAGAATGACTAAAACAATAATTCAAACTTTTTTGCATTAAGCACACATTCAAAAGGCACTAAAGTGCAAGTACAAAAAAAAAGTGCATTTTCAAGTTAAATTCTTTTTAAATAGGTAGTGCACTTATTCAACGGCCTCAGACTAATCACACATAAGGTGGTGCAAGTAGTGTAATAATGTACTAGCCTAAAGTTTCTTTACAACTTTCAGATTTTTTGCTAGGAACACCAGCATGTCAATGTGCTCCTCTGTAAGCCGTGCCCTTCTTGGACTGCAAATGAGCCCTGACGTACTAAATACACGTTCTGAAGCTGAGCTTGAAGCAGAGATGCACAAATACTTTTTCGCCAGCTGGGCAAGGTGAGGTAAAGTTCTCTCATGTGTCCTCCACCATGCGAGTGGGTCGTCTCCTGCGCTGAGTTCAGGCATCTTTTCATATATTGTGAACTCGTTTTTTAGTTCAGCCTCTGCGTCCTCTGCATCCTCGCCACCACCATGTTGACCCTTCTTTTCCCCCTGTATGCTGGTTAACAGTCCCTTCAGATCCGTTCTACTTTTCTTCGCTGGTACGCCTGGTAGTGGTAGTGGTTGCATGGCAGTGGCACATGGAGGAGGAGGAGCGGGTGTTTGTCTTCCTGTTTCAGTGCGAGTGTCCATCAGATTTCGTTTGACCTCGTCTCTTAACATAACAAAACTGTCCTTGAACCTTGGGTCGAGAAACGTGGCTGTGTTCAACACCAGCTGCAGAGCCCCGTCGACGTCGTTATATCGTTCGTTGAGATCTGTACCAATATTTTCTTTAAGTTCACATTTGAGGAGGCTGTCATTTTCCTCAATGGTCAAAGTTGAAGATAACTTCCAAATTAGGGGCAGGACAGAGGAGAGTGTGGTGTGCTTTTCACCACTAAGGGCATCAGTGAAAGAGCTGACAGGGCTCAATATATCTTTTACAGTCTCAAGAATTGTAATGTCTGAATCTTTAGGCATGAGGTGCCATTTCTTCCGATCGTCGGCTAGAACTGAACAGACCGCTTGCTGCTGTTCCAGAAATCTCGCCACCATTTGATACGCTGAGTCCCAGCGTGTCGGCTCATCATGGATCAGTTTGTGTTCAGGCAGTTGCAACTCTTTTTGCTTCTGCTTCAGCTGTCGGGACATCTTTGGTGACCTGCTGAAGGCAGACACTGTCTTTCTCAGCCTCGACAGTGCTGCAGACACACGGCCTATATCCAGACCCTTGCTAATGGCTAGGTGAAGGTTGTGCCCAAAGCAGGGGACCCATGTGAAGTCCTGCTTAAATGCTTTCTTGTTATTTGAGGCATTATCAGTGGTGATGCCACTGCCAGCCATATTTGACATGTCCAGCTTCCATGTTTCATGTACCATCTCCTCCAACGCCTCTCTCAAACTGTCCCCCGTGTGCTCTGAGTGCAGCCCAACACAGCCCAAACACCAGCTCTGCATGTCCCAGGATTCTGTAATAAACTGCAGAGTTACTGCCATGAATGTGGACGTGGCCCTGCTGGTCCACAAGTCAGTGGTGCATGAAAATAAGGGTTTCCCCCTAAGGCTCTCCATGATTTTGTCTTTTGTTTCATTATATAGGGCAGGGATTTCAGTTGACATGAAGTGGTTCCGTGAAGGAAGGGAATACTTGTTATTTAACTGTCCAAGCAGTTGTCTGAACCCATGTTTCTCAACAGTATAGACAGGGACCTGATCCATGCATATGTACTCTGCTACAGCCCTGTTAAGTTTCTTGGCTTCCTTTGAGTTTGCATGATACTTCCTTTGTTGTTCAAGTAATGCTGGGAGGGTAGGCTGCTGTGCTGTTGCTGGTCGATTCTCCTCAGCTTCTCTCTGGTACTATAAGAAAGAGAAATATAAGACTTTTAAAACCCGTTGTTTCTCTCTAAAGAAAGAAATACATAGCAAACATGACTTAGTTATGCAATAGTGCTGCTGCTTTTTATTTGGTTAAAATATTTTAGTTAATAAGACTAAAATATATGACTACAACATTTTCATTAGAGAGAGAGATTTCTCCGGGGCTGGTAACGTTAACCTCAGAGAGAGAGAGAGAGAGAGAGAGAGAGAGAGAGAGAGAGAGAGAGAGAAGAGAGAGAGAGAGAGAGAGAGAGAGAGAGAGAGAGAGAGAGAGAGAGAGAGAGAGAGAGAGAGAGAGAAGAGAGAGAGAGAGAGAGAGAGAGAGAGAGAGAGAGAGATATTTCTCCGGGGCTGGTAACGTTAACCAACCTCGTGTCGAGTGTAGTATTGTATGACCTCGACATAACGTTTAAACGTAATTTTACTCCGTTTCCATGCGGTAGCCGGCTAGCAAGCATAAGCTAACAGAGGAACGACTAGCAGTAGCTATCTAACGTTAGCTAATAGCTGTAACGTACAACGAATCAGCTGTTGATATGATGCGCCATCAGTAGACAACGTATCTTGTATTAAACTAGAGTTAGTGGTTTAATGCTTCAGTCACAAACCTCTTTCATTTCTTTGTGGAGATCCGCGTGCGGTCCTTCAGGTGTTTGCCATATTTGAGGTGTTGGCACCTTTCGTTGGCACTGCCCTGTAACACCGCTTGCAAATGGGCATTGTGACATCTTTACTTTCCCTTCTGTGTTTACTTCAAAACCGAAGTACTTCCAACAGCACTTCTGCTGTTTTCTTTATCTTTAAGTTGTGGAGGCGCTGCATCTGCCATCTTAGTTCACTCAGCTAAAATGTTTACTGAAGAGTGAAGACGCCGACGGCTCGCTCTGTGAGGGGAGGGCTGGAGGGGGAAGCGTGCTCTGAACAGCTGGAGGGGCAAGCGTGCTCTGAACAGCGTGTCAACAAACTTCCGGTAGAACACTGCCAGCGGGTACCGATACTACAGAAAGTATCGGTATTTCGGGAAATGAGTATCGTAACTGTTTTAAATATTCAGTATCGATATTTATCGATACTTCGATATTTTTGACAACAGTAGTACTTACATGTGTTATGTATTGCAAACATGTACACTGAGGACTAGTAAGGGGTAATGCATTATAACACACACGCACACACACACACACACACACACACACACACACACATGTGGAACCATTCGTGCAAGCGCACAAACACACACACACACAAGCACTGGTGTAGTTATATTTAAAGGAAGAGCACGCTGTTATGTGCATAATTGACAATTCTGTTCCCTCACTCAGACTCAAGAGAGAAGAAAGGGAGGCTCATACCACACACACAACACGCACACGCACACACACACACACACACACACACACACACACACACACACACCACACACACACACACACACACACACACACACACACACACACAATATTGATCTGTCTGCTTTACTGTCTGTAGTTTTGACTTGAAGAGAACCACACACACACACACACACACACACACACGCACACACACACACACACACACTCACACACACTGACGAGCACATTGCTCTCTGCTGTTGTCCTTTGCCTGACACAAGCAGCCATTTAACCGTTTCTCTGCAGGTGAGGATGAAGGAGAGGGATTTGATTGATCTGCATGAGCAGAATGCGGGTTGATTTGAATAAAACATAGCGTCCTGGGAGGGAAGTCCTCCGATATGTGAGCAGCACCGCTGAGCCTAGAACTGAGCGGACAGGAAGGGCCTTGTGGCGATTGACCCGTCTCAAGCCACGCCCTCTTTTCTCGATCCTCCGACCACAATTTCCGACAAGCGTGAACCTTGAGATAATAGGCCCGTTCCCTTTGGGGACAGCAGCTAATGTTGTTATGGAAAATGAGCATTGTTTCAGTGCATGACACAACATCATTATGTGGTATATGTTCCACACAACCTCTACTGGAACGTGTTTTTGCAAAGTTTGAGTCAAGTTGATTTTTGTGTCGTTCTTTATTATTATATATTATTATGATTATTATTATAATCTATATTATTATGCAAGACCCCCCAACCTTCGTCCC
>NC_140175.1:26243603-26357793 GCF_963971535.1 Notolepis coatsorum | reverse complement strand
GGCGTCAAGGATAAATGTTTTGTTTCAGGCAAGTTTTCTGCAGCTAAATCAAAATGCCACGCTCTGAAGACTGATCATCGATTAAGAAGCGAGTGAATCCTGGAAAAGAAAACTGCTGTGTAAGATTTCCACGTCAAGGTACCAATTTACCTTTGCTGAATAATGCATAATGTCCAGTTTTCTGCTATTGTTTTGGTGTCTAGAGACTAACGTTACTGAAGAGAAAGTGATGATGAAGAGAGATATTTTCCATGTGTTAGAAACCCACAGTAAGAAAGAGTAGTGTGGTACAACACATTGTTGTGTAGTAAAGTGGAAGTAAACTGGAGCCTACTTCTTAGTATCTCTTAGCCTTGGTGTGGCAGTGGTTTCAAAGAGTTCAATATAAACGTTATATGGGTGGGTGTTTCTGTGTGCATGTGATTGTCGCTTAGTGACAGTGGGTCTTCTGTTTTACACTTTGTTGTCGGTTCTCAAGGCAACCGAGCCCTGCTGGCTGGGAGGTGTCTGTCTGCCAGTGCTGCTGCAATCTCAACACTTCTGCAGACCCGTCTTGGATTATTCACCTCCAGTCCGAGGTGAGTTTGCATCGACATTTACTGAAATATGATTACTACCAGTTACCAGATGTATAAACGTATAATGCATCATTCATAAGTCTATTGATACCCCCATACTGTGTGTGTGTGTGTGTGTGTGTGTGTGTGTGTGTGTACCCACCCCCCATATTGTGTGTGTGTGTGTGTGTGTTGTGTGAGGGTACCCCAATTATCCTAGACTGGTCTCTTGCTTAGACTTCAAAGTTAGTTGTTAAGCAAGTATTTCAAGTATTGGGCAACAGAGCCCCCCCTGGTATATATGGCTTGGGATCTCTATTCATTGACTACTAGCCTACATAGTGGGACAGCACAGTGCTGCTGCCATGCAAGAGAGCGCTTGCATTTTTTACCAAATCTGTTTAATTGATTTTGCGAAGCTCACCTATCAGACATTCTGCTTGTACATCCACCACTAACCCCTCTGTAACACTGGCTGTACAGTATATAAAGACACTAATTAATGTCTGCATGTCAGTGTCCTTACCTATCAAGTCAAGTCAAGTCAAGAGTTTTATTTGTCACGGCACACAAGCATACAGTGAAATGCAGGGGGTCATGCCCGCAGAGATTGTGCAATAATACAGTAATAAGAATAGGATGAGAATAAGACATTTGTGCAATAATACAAGTAATAAGAATAAGACATAACGTATATAAAGTTTACAAAAAGCATGGTAAGACATGCTACTGTAAGGTCCTGCGATAGTGCAATACACTGTTAGCTCTCTCTATCTCCATGATGTGTCTTAAGAAGATTACCCTCCGTTGCTTAGTTAGTAGGCCATCTTAACCAGCCTGGACTTAAGCACTGCCAAATGCCCGGTCTGTTGAAAGTGCAGCACTCAGAGAATTCTCCGGCTGTCGACCTGTGCTGCTCTCGGGGTGTGGGGGGGGGGTGACGTGTGTTTGGACAGATCTGGCAGGGCAGCGAGTGAGGGGGGGAGTCTGTCAGACTCAGAAATGTTGATTAGCCTGGTGTGCTCAACAACCCCTTCTCTCCCTCTCCCTTTCTCTCTCCCCCTCTCGGTCCTGCCCTCTCAGACGCAGCGCTAACTCCCCTGACAGGCGAAGGATTAGGCCTGCTGTCTGCGTAGTGCCTGCTAGCCAACGGGTTGGACGCCTATCATCGCAGTCTTGTTTACTATGTGTGTGTGCACTCTCCTAGGGGGTTTAGGCCTGTCTAATACCTCTGTCTGAATGCTGCTGACATAAATCCCCCAGAGTACACCAGAGCTGTGTGCACGCTACAGAAGACCCCCATAGCTGTGTGCGAGCTACAGAAGACCCCCAGAGCCGCGTGCGAGCTACAGAAGACCCCCAGAGCTGTGTGCGAGCTACAGAAGACCCCCAGAGCTGTGTGCGAGCTACAGAAGACCCCCAGAGCTGTGTGCGAGCTACAGAAGACCCCCAGAGCTGTGTGCGAGCTACAGAAGACCCCCAGAGCTGTGTGCGAGCTACAGAAGACCGCCAGAGCTGTCTGCACGCTACAGAAGACATCAGAGCTGTGTGCGCGCTACAGAAGACCCCCAGAGCTGTGTGCGAGCTACAGAAGACCCCCAGAGCTGTGTGCGAGCTACAGAAGACCCCTAGAGCTGTGTGCTGCGCTACAGAAGACCCCCAGAGCTGTGTGCGAGCTACAGAAGACCCCCAGAGCTGTGTGCGAGCTACAGAAGACCCCCAGAGCTGTGTGCGCGCTACAGAAGACCCCCAGAGCTGTGTGCGAGCTACAGAAGCAACAGGTGAGTCCTCTGCCCTTTATTCTACTGTCGAGAAGTTAGTTTCTGCACTTGAATCTATTCATGTTTATTATTTTGCCACACAATGATTGTCAACATGTCTATTTACAGTATATGTGACAAATAACCTGGGTATTTAACTCGAATGGCTGCATTTCTATGGCACTTTTTAAGTACTAGTACCACTCAAACCACTTTACAATGGAATGAATAGACCTCTCACGTGTGACGTATTGCCGGTTGCTCCCATCTCTCCACAATCTCCTGCAGCTCTAGGAAAATGAATGGACCAAAATAATAAATCACTCCTAGCTCCATCTGTGGTTCATGCGGCTGTGGTTCCCGTGAACAAGGCCTTTTGATATACATTTCTCCCTCTGATAAGGCAGGGGACTTTTAATTTCGAAGCGGCAGTTCAAATCGCTAGCTAAAACAAGTAGCATTGCAGATTAGGTCACCACCACCGTCGGCATTCTCTGCAACATCTGGTCATTTATTGTTAGCAATTTGGCTTTTAAAAATGGGAACGCTAACAAAACATGAAACCCTATTAACCCCACATGATGCAGTATCAACGACATTACTGGTAAATGGGGAAATGCAAACACCGCTCATTGGCACTGATCCCCGGTGGGAATTGAACCCCTAACTAGGGATGCACCGATCCGACTTTTTCAGTCCCGATACCGATACCTGGGTATCGGCCAATACCGATACCGATCCGATACCCATTGTCCAAATTCTTTTTACAAAAAAGTTTAAAAAAAAGTAAAAATGTTATCCAAGTTTTTTTTTTTTTTTTTTATTATTAAAATATATTTAGTTTTTAAGAATTGTAAAGGCTCACAAGTGTGTTTTTGATTGGTTGTAAACAAAGGCAGAAAATAAACTTCATTCATTTAATTAATAAACTGTATGCCTCACTGTCACTGTGTGGAAGAGACTGGGATCATTCTTTTGTGCAAGGCAATCAGGCTTGACTTAAAACATTACTTTCCTAACTTAGTGAAACTAAATGTAACAAATTAACACATAGATATAAATGTACTGAATGGTTATTTCTTATTTTATTTATTATTATATTATATAGAAAAACCCAGATCCAGCTATTTGACTGATATCGGCGGCCGATACCAATATCGGATCGGTGCATATACCCCTAACCCAGAGCGACACAGGATGAGATGATACTGTACTGACGTTGTGTATGTTCCTGAGCAGCACAGGGCTCTTGGTCTCTGTGGTCTGGTTTAGATGCAGGCTGCGTCAGAGCCTCCTCTACAGATTTGCCTATGAAAGGAGGTCGGAGAGAGCGTGGGCCTGAGAGGCTTCTGTTTGTTCCTTCTACAATAAAGACAAGCTTTTGTGTGCGTGTGTTAGGGCTGGGCGATTCTTGCTCAAATGTGAATCAAAATTTTTCTCTCTAAGAATTGAGTTCACGATTCTCTCACACGATTCTTATTTTTTCAATAAAATCATTTATTGCACTCTTTCTTAACCCTTTCGCTGCCACACGGCAGAAGGTTAACCCTTTACTATCACACAACCGATGGTCGCCGTGAAAGGGTTAACCGTTTGTTAGTGTGGCAGTGAAAGGGTTAAACAGACAACATAACATAGTGCTTGACTTAAACTTAAACATAACATATAAGAAAGTGCTTGACTTAAACTTAAACATAACATATAAGAAAGTGCTTGACTTAAACTTAAACATAACATATAAGAAAGTGCTTGACTTAAACTTAAAAGTATCTTGGAACATACAAAATAACTCAAGTCAGAATCATCATTTAAAAAAGTTTAAAAAAAAATATATATATATATATATAAAAAGAAATTAATACAAAAAATCGTCATCATTTAGAAATTAGATTGCATAGGTCTATGAATCAAGATCGCGATTTTATTTCGATTAATTGCCCAGCCCTAGCGTGTATGTGTGTGTGTGTCTCCTTGATCGTGGTAGGGACCACATTGTCCCCAACAAGTGTTTTTTTTGTGGGGACATTGGCTGGTCCCCACCCACACGGTTTAGTGTTAAGGTTAGGATGTAGTTGATGCAGTTAAAGTTCAGGTAAGGGTTTGGGGAATGGATAAGTATATAGAATGTCCCCGCAAAGCATGAAACAGTGTTTGTGTTTTTGTATGTGTGTGTTCCTATGCAAAGGAACCATGCTGGTGATGTGTGTGTGTGACGTGTGTGAGAGAGTCGGATAAGAAACGGCACTGTTAATAATCTGCTTGTGGTAATCTGGGATATAATCTGGGATATTGAAGAGAAGGTGTCCAGAGAGACCACTGTTCTTAATGAGCCTCCTGGCAGGCTGGCACTACTGTCTGTCTGCTGAGCCACTTACCCACAGCCTGTCCTTTTTATAATGTCTGTTCCTCTACATCCTGAAATAGAGTCACACCTATAATGTGATTGTCTATTAAAGTTTACTGCAGAAAGGAAAGCAATGGTTTTTTGACATCCCCTCTGTCAGTCTAGACGGTTTACCTTACTAACCAGACCTATCGCAGGCTTTCTCAGTCAAGTCTAGACGGTTTACCTTACTAACCAGACCTATCGCAGACTTTCTCAGTCAAGTCTAGACGGTTTACCTTACTAACCAGACCTATCGCAGGCTTTCTCAGTCAAGTCTAGACGGTTTACCTTACTAACCAGACCTATCGCAGGCTTTCTCAGTCAAGTCTAGACGGTTTACCTTACTAACCAGACCTATCGCAGGCTTTCTCAGTCAAGTCAAGACGGTTTACCTTACTAACCAGACCTATCGCAGGCTTTCTCAGTCATACTTAATAAACGGCACAGAATGAACAATATACATTTGGATAGGCATAAGCTAATGTGTTTTTGGCCGGACCATAGGCTAATGTCTTTAAGGAACAGGCCCATACATCTTCTTTGGGATCCCTTTGTTACAGGAGGCCTATAGCTGTAACTGATTGTCTTTAAGGTGTCGGGCGTGTTTTATTGTGGAGGCTCAGGGCACAGAAGAAGGGTTAGGGCTGCTGTGTTGTTGTGGGGTTGCCATGGTGACCTAAGGCAGCTCCAGACGCAGTGTCGGGGGGAATTCATTAACGAAGTGAGCCTTCGTACCACAATAGTCATGTATTTGTATAGCCCATTTCTTTTTAGTTGAGTTCTTTTTTTACATTCACATCGTTACAAAGGGAGAATTTAGACTGTAGAGGCTAATAGGTTAACATGATGAAAAGAGCAATGGTTACACCAGTGAGAGGTTTTTCCCAAAGCTTACTGGGTGCAGATGGACAGGTTGCAGGGAGTTGGTGTGTGTGACCCTCCCCATGCCGCCCCCCTCCTTGCACGGAGGCCGAGCCAAAACCCCGGTGGAGGGGCCTGTTTCCTGTCCATGTCAGCTCTCCAGCCTGTCATGCCAACTGAAGTAGTACATGTGAGCGTTACCTCATCGCTCCCCTTCTTCTGACGTTTCTGGGGAGGAATGAAAAACAGAAGTGCAGGGCGCCCTCGTGGCGCACCGCATAGTGCCTCGCACACCTACGCGGCCGTCCCGGGCTCGCCTCCCGCTCCCGGTGACATTTGTCGCATGTCTTCCCCGCCTCTTCTCCTGTTCATCCCTCCTCCTCTGTCGGTCATGTCTGACCATGAAAAAGCAATAAATGCTAAAAAATGTATCTTTAAAAAGATGTGCTGTGTCTCGAGCGGAGGAGCCGACCTGGGAAACGCCATCGCTCTGCTTCCTCTGTAGGAGAAACGCCATCGCTCTGCTTCCTCTGTAGGAGAAACGCCATCGCTCTGCTTCCTCTGTAGGAGAAACGCCATCGCTCTGCTTCCTCTGTAGGAGAAACGCCATCGCTCTGCTTCCTCTGTAGGAGAAACGCCATCGCTCTGCTTCCTCTGTAGGAGAAACGCCATCGCTCTGCTTCCTCTGTAGGAGAAACGCCATCGCTCTGCTTCCTCTGTAGGAGAAACGCCATCGCTCTGCTTCCTCTGTAGGAGAAACGCCATCGCTCTGCTTCCTCTGTAGGAGAAACGCCATCGCTCTGCTTCTTCTGTAGGAGAAACGCCATCGCTCTGCTTCCTCTGTAGGAGAAACGCCATCGCTCTGCTTCCTCTGTAGGAGAAACGCCATCGCTCTGCTTCCTCTGTAGGAGAAACGCCATCGCTCTGCTTCCTCTGTAGGAGAAACGCCATCGCTCTGCTTCCTCTGTAGGAGAAACGCCATCGCTCTGCTTCCTCTGTAGGAGAAACGCCATCGCTCTGCTTCCTCTGTAGGAGAAACGCCATCGCTCTGCTTCTTCTGTAGGAGAAACGCCATCGCTCTGCTTCCTCTGTAGGAGAAACGCCATCGCTCTGCTTCCTCTGTAGGAGAAACGCCATCGCTCTGCTTCCTCTGTAGGAGAAACGCCATCGCTCTGCTTCTTCTGTAGGAGAAACGCCATCGCTCTGCTTCCTCTGTAGGAGAAACGCCATCGCTCTGCTTCCTCTGTAGGAGAAACGCCATCGCTCTGCTTCTTCTGTAGGAGAAACGCCATCGCTCTGCTTCTTCTGTAGGAGAAACGCCATCGCTCTGCTTCCTCTGTAGGAGAAACGCCATCGCTCTGCTTCCTCTGTAGGAGAAACGCCATCGCTCTGCTTCCTCTGTAGGAGAAACGCCATCGCTCTGCTTCCTCTGTAGGAGAAACGCCATCGCTCTGCTTCCTCTGTAGGAGAAACGCCATCGCTCTGCTTCCTCTGTAGGAGAAACGCCATCGCTCTGCCTCCTCTGTAGGAGAAACGCCATCGCTCTGCTTCCTCTGTAGGAGAAACGCCATCGCTCTGCTTCCTCTGTAGGAGAAACGCCGTCGCTCTGCTTCCTCTGTAGGAGAAACGCCATCGCTCTGCTTCCTCTGTAGGAGAACGCCATCGCTCTGCCTCCTCTGTAGGAGAAACGCCATCGCTCTGCTTCCTCTGTAGGAGAAACGCCATCGCTCTGCTTCCTCTGTAGGAGAAACGCCATCGCTCTGTAGGAGAAACACCATCGCTGCTTCCTCTGTAGGAGCGAGGGAGTGATGTGTGATCACTGATCGCCCACTTTTGTCACATTAACACACGGTGTCACACAGATGTTAAAGGAACATGCCAACATTTTGGGAAATTAGCATATCGTCTTCTCCAGAGAGAGACAAGAAGATAGATACCAGTTTCCTCTCTGTGCGTTCAGTAGAAAGCTATCTGGCTGGCCTAGGCATTGTCCAACTAACGCCTCTCCCGAAGGCTAACCGGCCATGTCCGCTTCCATTCATTGTGCTAAGCTAGGCTAACATGCAGCCAGATAGCTTTCTACTGAACACACAGAGTGGAATCTGGTATCTATCTTCTTGTCTCTCTCTCTGGAGAGGACAATAGGCTAATTTCCCCAAATGTTGACGTGTTCCTTTAACAAGGACACACAGTGTCATGATGTAATTTGTTTTACTTGAAGTGCAATGGCTGTGAGCAGCCACTAGGGGACAGAGCGGTTCTCAGTGAATTAATGAAAATGTGAGCAATTGTATATTGAATCGTTTAATTTGAATCGACTTGATTCTTAAAATCCCAAGATCCATCTTTTAATCTATAATTTCAGTGCTTGTGTTAAGATTTTTGCTAACTGTTATGTCTAGCACTGAAACCAGCACCGTCGAGCCTAATGTGACTGATATGGAATTGACTTGAATCAAAATCAAATTGAATCAGGACCTTGTGAATCAAAATTTTATGGAATTGGGTAATCGGTGCTGATACCCAGCCCTACCAAGTCTATGTTTGCTTAAAGTAATAATCTCAAACATTGTCATTATAGATAATAAATGTCTATTTTGCCACTCTCTATCACCAACTGATATAACACGCTAGTGATTCTACCTATAACCAGTACATGTGTTAACACGGTCTTGGTTGTTCTAAACACTGGTGTCTGGCAGGACATTCCCAGGAAAATCATCCCGGACACAGGAAGTGATGTGTTTTGCGCAGGGTTTCCGTTAGAAAAAATTGTTGCCGGTCTCCGTGACCTGCAAGATTTCAATCTACCGGACAAATGAGATTAATTCCGGTCATAGTTTATTGAGCTTTAAAACAATTGATAGGCAGGCTATATAAAGAATGTCATCCTCAAGGCATGTAGATTTATAATAGTATTACTTAAAACTAGGCTACTTTTGCGTATACAGTCATTAATATATTCCAAATAAAATAAGTCCCTCGATACTCCGTGCTGCTGCTGACTTGAAATAAAATAGACCGCGTATGTGGGCAGTCGGTCCGACACTAAACAGCAGTCTGTTATAATCAAATTTTTTTGAGCTAACGAATTCCGTTATATTGCACATTTGTATTAATTATATCAAGCGAAGAACTGAGAAAGCAGAGAGACGGCAACATTATCGTGGTTTGCGTGACGACTCTCTCCACCTCGCAACGACTTATTTGCAAAGAGTATGGCGCTGCAGAGCAGCTGATTCAGCTGTTATTGGCTCTTTTCTGGGAACCGCACAGCAGCGCCCCCCACCCAACATTGGCTGAAAATGGCTGAATTGGAGTACTGCTGGAATACTGCATTGTGCTGCTGTTGCTATGGCTCTGCAGCTTCACAAAAGTTCGCACACCCAGCACTAAGCTCTCGCTGACAACGTCGTTGTCATTATTAGAAGCAACGAGGAAACAAATGTAATGATCGTTTCGTTCATCGCATAGGCTATTTAATTTTAGCCTATTTTAATACAATTCAAATAATCAAATTGTGCTTAGACTCAGGGAATTATTTTCACCGGACATTAAGACCGGAGAGATTAAATATGTCGGACTTCAACAGATTTTGCCGGTCAAATACCGGTAATTACCGGCTAACGGAAACGCTGAACTTTTGCGTAGTGATGCACCGATGTGAAAATTGTGGCCGATACCGATAACCGATATTAATATTGCTGTTCTGGCCGATACCGATATTTACCGATGTTGATATCTCTGTATAGAAAACACTTTTTTATGATAATCAAATAAAGAGCTGTTTTCCAAAACGCATAAATTTTTTTTTACTTTTGTAACTTATTTTCAGAAATGACTGATATTTTGAAACTATTTAAGGACAAAACATGTAAAAAAAAAAAAAAGTGTTTTCTTTTTTTATATATATGTCGGCCCATATCGGCCTTATCTTGATATCGGACCGATACCGATGTGTAAAAAAACGGCCATGGCGGCCGATATATCGTGCATCACTAGTTTTGCGTTACCAGCAGCAACAGCAGTTTAGTTGGAATGAATAGAAGACATGCATTTTCAAGAGGGAAAGCAAGTCGATACAGTGCGAAAATACAACAGCAATGACCACTTATGACCAATAGATAATATAAATAGGTAGCAAGGTAAGGTAAATCACAGTTTTTCACATTAGGATCTAACATCCCAATAGGCCTCTCTGTTTTTGAGTTTCATTCCGTAAAAAAATTAGGCAGTAATAAAAGTAATCAAATAGAATAGACAGAGTAAAAAGGTGTGATAAAATAGTTAAATAAAAATATACAATAACATTTGCAATAGAGCAGTGCATCGCTCATAACACTTAATAGAACAACAGAGCAGTGTGTCACTCTTAACTCAACAACAGAGCAGTGCATCGCTCTTAACTAAATTACAGTGCATAAGAGGTAGTGAGATAAAATTAGCATAGAACTGATGCATGAATTTGATAGGAAGTGTATAAAAGTAGGCAGAATAAGAATAGTGCAGGTAAAAATACAATAAATGCCTGAGCAAAGAGGCTGCGGCTATGAATTATGAATAGATATAGCGAATAAACGATATAACAATCCCAAAAACGAGTAAACTCGTTGTTGGCGCTATTCGATTGGCGGCCAATAATGAGTAAACTCGTGGCACTTTAAAGTTTGGCAGACGTAGATTTTGATTGATGAGAGTATGCTGGGAATTTGACAGAGTTTCTTCATTACAGCAATAAATCCTCCTAAGAGCCACCGTAGGACCCCCCCCCACACACACACACATACACACACGCAAACACACACACACGCACACACACACGCACACTTCTCCTGCAGGAAAATGATGCCCGTTATTATAAGATGGGACACATAATTGGTAGATGATTAATTTAGTGTGGATGTTTACAGTGTGGAGCAGCTGTGTAAATGAATAACTTCCCCGGTTCTTTAATCACACCTCGTTATAGCAGCGTTGTATTACATCAAGTTAATAGCTGCCTCAAACATCGTGTAGCCTAGGGATGCTCCATTATGGCAATTATTTCTGGTCAATATTGAGATCACGATTATTTAACATTTAACATTTAACTAATTGACTATGGAAATATCATGCATTTATTGTTGCCTGGCGCAGAAACACAATTGTTTTCATAATTGTTGAAAGCCAAAATCTTAATAATTGAAATTACACTTTGATTAATCGCCCAGCCCTAATGTAGCCTAGTTTCTATTAAAATCACATCTGTCTGCTGAATAATATGATATTGGACACTTTGAAGTGTGTTTGTCTTTGTGCATATACTTAAATATGACTTCAAAATAAAAGCTTAAGAGAAAAAAAGTTCATCCCTGTAGTATTTCAATCATCCATGAACTTGTAGATCTAATTCATTGTTGCAATGTGTTTTTTTTTGCTTTTCAGGAATGGTACTCAGTGAGATCATCAAAGAAGACTGCTGCTTCTCTCCAGGACTGAGGGTTACAATTTGAGTCATGGCTATAGAGGTGGGCTAGAGTCCAGAGCCACAACAACAAGTGGAGATGCTGGACGTTCCTATACCCGGGTAGAGCAGACTGTGCCCGGGACTCGAGTCGGCAGTGAAGAGGGCGATCAAGGGAGAGTCGATGGAGGCGAGAAGGAAGAGCACCACAGCGGGCGTGATGTTCTGGACCCCTACCCCAGCGCGCCTCTCGCCCACCGCCAGCTCCGAGTCGTCCGAGGCTGGATGGGAAGATGAGGAGGAGGAAGAGGAGGAAGGCGAGGTGGAGGCAGAGAAGGAGGAAGACTTCCATAGCCAAATGGATGAGAATGGGATCATCGGGCTAGAGGAGGCCTTGGAGGCCGTGGACTTGGGGGGAAGTGACCAGGAAGGAGAGGGAGAATGTGACCCACCTTGGTACGCTGGAGACCTTGACCCAGACGAGGACTCCCTTGGTGGGGGAGCTGGGGCCCGGTTGGCCCTGGAGGAAGAGTTGAGATACAATCTGACTCCGAACTCTGACTCTGAACCTCCATCCCACAATGAGCCACCTGGAGAGGACGAATACACCCTGTCATTCTGTGATGATCTGCAGGAGTCTGAACCTCTATCCCACAATGAGCCACCTGGAGAGGACGCACGCTCCCTGTCACTCTGTGAGCTGCAGGACTGTGAACCTCTATCCCACAATGAGCCACCTGGAGAGGACGCACACTCCCTGTCACTCTGTGAGCTGCAGGAGTCTGAACCTCTATCCCACGCTGAGCCACCTGGAGAGGACGCACACCCCCTGTCACTCTGTGAGCTGCAGGACGATAAACCTCCATCCCACAATGAGCCACCTGGAGAGGACGCACACCCCCTGTCACTCTGTGAGCTGCAGGACGATAAACCTCCATCCCACAATGAGCCACCTGGAGAGGACGCACGCTCCCTGTCACTCTGTGAGTCTATGATTATGTCAGATCGGATTCGTTTTTTTAAGTAAAGTATATATAGTATTCAATAGATCTGTACAGGCTTTAACAATCCACTTCTTGCCCAGTGCGCAAGAAGCTACGCTAAGCTACTGTAACAAGTGTTTTGTTTGACTCATTACAGTGGATTGAGTGCTTAAAGCTGACCTCCGTATGGCTGCTTTCTCACACCAGCTCTCACATTTCTCTTGCAGACGATGACGGCGTGGAAAACAGCGCGGAGGAGCTGTGGACCGAGTACGAGGAGCTGAGGCAGAGGGAGGCGGAGGAGGAGGAGCAGAGATGGCTGGTCCACAGACAAAGCTCCGAGCGTCATCCCCCCGAGAGAGACGAGCAACTGGACGTGACGGAGGACGAGGGAGAGGTGGAGGTGGAGGACGAGGGGCGAGAGAGCAAGACAAGTGGCCATAGTGACGTATCGGCGTCTAGTACCACCGGTTGGGTGCGGAGCCATTTTTTTGCCAGAGGAAAACAAGGGAAGAATCGGTCCACAGAAGGTAAAGCAGCCGACCTCCTCGGTGTAGAGGTTAGTGGACATGCCAAGAGAGATGATGGACGGGGAAGATCAGAACCAGCGGGGAGAGCATCTGGCAACCTCTCGCCCTCCCTCCCATCCAACCGCCTCCTTCTTCTGCCTCCTTCTCTGCCTCCTTCTCTGCCTCCTTCTCTGCACCCTTCTCTGCACCCTTCTCTGCCTCCTTCTCTGCACCCTTCTCTGCACCCTTCTCTGCACCCTTCTCTGCACCCTTCTCTGCACCCTTCTCTGCACCCTTCTCTGCACCCTTCTCTGCCTCCTTCTTTGCCTCCTTCTCTGCACCCTTCTCTGCCTCCTTCTCTGCCTCCTTCTCTGCACCCTTCTCTGCCTCCTTCTCTGCCCCCTTCTCTGCACCCGTCTCTGCCTCCTTCTCTGCACCCTTCTCTGCCTCCTTCTCTGCACCCGTCTCCCTCCACCTCCCGGGCTTCTCCCTCCACCTCCAGGGCGTCTCCCTTTCCTCACCTCCTCCACTTCTTCTCCTCCGAGGAGCTAGCCGACGCCCCGGGGATCGAAGCGGAGGTGTTCCCGGAGACGGGCTTCGCGGAGAGCCTTCCGGAATCCCTTAGCAGCAGCCGCCTGAGCCAAGCCCCCAGACCTCATAGGCTACTGGAATCGGAGGGGGAGGAGCTAAGTCGCAGAGCTTCCCCTTATATGCTACTGGAATCGGAGGGGGAGGGGCTAAGTCGCAGAACTTCCCCTTATAGGCTACTCGAATCGGAGGGGGAGGAGCTAAGTCGCAGAGCTTCCCCTTATAGGCTACTCGAATCGGAGGGGGAGGAGCTAAGTCGCAGAGCTTCCCCTTATAGGCTACTGAAATCGGAGGGGGAGGAGCTAAGTCGCAGAGCTTCCCCTTGCCCAGCGGTCACTTCTCCGACACCCGTGATGTCGCAACACTTGGACGGCCGCGAGGACAGGCCTACGGGGGGGTCGGAGAGATCATCCGACACTAACCACCGTCCGCGCCCCACTCCTTCACCGAGGAAAGTGAGACGCCGTTCTCCCGAAGCGCCACGGTCGACGAGGACTCATTCCCCCGGCAAAGCCAGGCCTGCCTCCTCGGTTTCCATTAGTCAGGCCAATAGTCACGACGGAGGCCTGAAGGCACCCAGAGAGAGTCCCCCCAGGAGCCACCCCAGGAGCCACCACGCTGATGTGGACGAGGCCAGGTAAGTGTCTCATGGCAAGATTCAAGATATTTATTTAAGGTTGTGGAAAAAAAGCCAGCACACCGTCTGCCGTGTTCCCAAGTTTAATTTACTTTAACACTTTAAACACTTTTTACTTTAAACTTGGGAACACGGCAGACGGTGTGCTGACTTTTTTTCCACAACCTTACATATCTATTTGAGTCGAGCACCCGTGACTATACTTGGGATGTGCGTGAGTCTTTTCTACTACTCAAGATATTTATTTGTCATATGCACAGTTAAAACAGACAGTTACACCATACAATGAAAATCATACTTTGCTAGTCCCCCCTTTCACACAAAATCACAAATTGTAGACTTGAACTAGCATAAAAAATATTAAGAAAATGTTTAATGCTAAAATAAAGAATCTTAAAGTAACAGTATTGCACGTTCAGTTCACACTGTGTAGTGGCAGAAAGGATGTAAAGTGCACTATGCATTGTTGTCTGTGTAGTAGCGTTAACAGTTCATCTTTACATTGTAAACCTACCGTGCCTATTTCTCGGCACTGGTCGTAGATTTCAGTAATGAATTCCTCTTCAGGGAATGTATACAGTACATTATTCACATGATGACTACACTGAGCGTGAACGTTATGGCGTCGACAGGAGGGGACCTCTGAGTTACCGCATCCCAGACTTCTCCAAGGTGGAACCCAAGGTCCACTTCCCCAACTACAAGCCTCCTAAGAGCCGCGGCTCTCCTCCCAAGAAGAGGTCGACGGAGAGCCCGCGGGTGTTCAAGTCCCCTGCGGACATAGTGAGAGAGGTGCTGCTGAGCGGCAGCGTTGTACCCCCAGCCTCCTCAGACCGCCGTGGAGCAGCGCAGGCCTTCACCCCCAACAGCACGGTCCCAGAGGGGTTCAGATGCCCCCAGCAGGCCACCACACTGGTCCACCAGCTTCAGGTACGTTGTGAGCGGCCGGCCGAGGGAGGAGGTTTTCAGAGCTACTGTAGGTACTGTGGGAGTCAGAATGGGGAGGGTGACTGTGGCCCAGGAGGTAGAGCGGTCATCTGGTAATCGGAAGGTTCACCGGTTCGATTCCCGCTCCTCCCGGGGGCAGCGTGCCGAAGTGTCCTTAATAACCCCTAATTGCTCCCGATGAGCAGGTTGGCACCTTGCATGGTTGCCTCCGCCGTCGGACTGTGTGAATGAATGGGTGAATGTGAGGAACAAAAATTGTAAAGTGCTTTGGAAAAATGCGCCATATAAAATGCACCATTTAGCATTTACCAGAATGGCGCGGCTCAAAACCGACTTGTACTGACATGAAAGTGTGCATTTCAATCTTTAGACAACTGTAAAACGCTAGGGATTGTTTATAGTTATTGTTGTGCTGCTGGGAATGCAGTAATGCAGACATCACTCAGAACCATAGTTGTCGCCCTCAGTTTGATAATTCAGCCTCCAGGCTGTTTGAGTGGAATTGCGTTGCTAGGGAACAGCTTCGACTTGATTTCTTGTTGTAATGTTTGCTAATATACAGCATAATATACAGTCCCAAGAGTACTAAACATGTAATCAAATGTAGTACATTTTAATTGACATTTTGTCATTTAGCTGACTCTTTTATCCAAAGCGACGTACGACGAGTCAGCAGGAACGGTACGACTCTTTCAGCTGAGTAACAATGTTCATCAAACCGTGTTGAAACCCGCTGCTGCAGTGTTGAGTTTCATAGAGACATTCAGACTGTTTACTGTAAGGGGAAGCCGTCTCTATACAGTACAGTATTACATCATAGATGTTATGGTTTCCACCGTTGAACCACAGTTGTTAATTTTCATAAATATTGTTATAAGCCATTAAAATAGCGCGTTGAGTGCACTTTCCCCTTTAACGGAGCAGAATCCATATCGGCGCTCGAAGTTTGATATTCTTGGCTGGTACGCCTGAAGTCCACTTTGTGGATCTTTTGACACATTTATAAATTGGCTTTCGTAGGCCTAAAGCCTTCTCCATTATGAAGTTTAATTAGGTTTTTTTTTCCATCGTTTACTCTTCGTTGTCTGACGCTCCCCTCCTCCTCCACCTTCTCCCGCTGCAGGACGACTACACCAGACTGCTGACTAAGTATGCAGAGGCGGAGAACACCATCGATCGGCTGCGTCTGGAAGCCAAGGTGCTGTATCCTGACAGCAGCCTCCACTTCATCACTACGTCTCTTGACACATACCCTGCACAAAACAGCCCTTCTTTTGTTTCTACTTTGGTCTACCGTTTCTCGGTTTCAATATCGCCTTTCCCATGATGACCCGACTGACCTTTTAAGGGTATTTTTGTAAGCTGTTCTAACAGTGTGTTTTACCATAGGTCACTAACCAGCTCTCCCAGTTTTTATTCAGCCCACATCACTTTTATTATTTATGTTATTATTATTTATATCCACTTTTAACACTGGGACGGTTGTAACAACATAACATGGATGGTACACTTGTGCAAAATTAATGTCGTATTTACCAGTTAAGAAGACTAGGTTCCCTAGTATAACTGGGGACCACTATTTCCTTGGTGTGACTGAGTCACTCGTTCACAACGCTCCGTTAGTGACCCATGTGACACAGCATGGTTAGGAAAGAGTTAACCTTCTGTAGAGTGGTAGTGAAAGGGTTAACTTTACGTAGTGTGAGAGTGAACGGGTTAACCTGCGGCGTGGTGGTGAAAGGGTTAACCTGTATCGTGGTGGTGAAAGGGTTAACCTGTAGCATGGTGGTGAAAGGGTTAACCTGTAGCGTGGTGGTGAAAGCGTTAACCTGTAGCGTGGTGGTGAAAGGGTTAACCTGTAGCGTGGTGGTGAAAGCGTTAACCTGTAGCGTGGTGGTGAAAGGGTTAAGCTGTAGCGTGGTGGTGAAAGGGTTAAGCTGTAGCGTCGTGGTGAAAGGGTTAAGCTGTAGCGTGGTGGTGAAAGGGTTAACCTGCAGTGTGGTAGTGAAAGGGTTAACCTGTAGAATGGTGGTTAAAGCGTTAACCTGTAGCGTGGTGGTGAAAGGGTTAAGCTGTAGCATGGTGGTGAAAGGGTTAAGCTGTAGCGCCGTGGTGAAAGGGTTAAGCTGTAGCATGGTGGTGAAAGGGTTAAGCTGTAGCGCCGTGGTGAAAGGGTTAAGCTGTAGCATGGTGGTGAAAGCGTTACCCTGTAGTGTGGTGGTGAAAGGGTTAAGCTGTAGCGTGGTGGTGAAAGGGTTAACCTGTAGCGTGGTGGTGAAAGGGTTAAGCTGTAGCGTGGTGGTGAAAGGGTTAAGCTGTAGCATGGTGGTGAAAGGGTTAAGCTGTAGCATGGTGGTGAAAGGGTTAAGCTGTAGCGTGGTGGTGAAAGGGTTAAGCTGTAGCGTGGCGGTGAAAGGGTTAACCTCCATACATGCGTGCACACACACAAAAGACACACGATGACCTCATGGATCGACGTTCAGAGCTACCCCCCAATTGCACAATGTCAAAACGATTTGGAGGTAGTTTGAGCCCAAGTGACCATGAACTTTGTGTTAAGCGTCGTTGGGAAATATGATGAGGATACGATGTACTTTGATGATAAATATAGGCCTTGTGTAATGATGAAAATGACAAAACTGTTTCTGCTCAAGTCTGCACTTTCCCCGACCTTGTCCTTGAGCACAGTGGTACTGCAGTATGTAGGTTCTCTCCCCAGGCCTCCCTCAGTGGTACTGCAGTATGTAGGTTCTCTCTCCAGGCCTCCCTCAGTGGTGCTGCAGTATGTAGGTTCTCTCTCCAGGCCTCCCTCAGTGGTACTGCAGTATGTAGGTTCTCTCCACAGGCCTCCCTGACACAGTGGTACTGCAGTATGTAGGTTCTCTCTCCAGGCCTCCCTCAGTGGTACTGCAGTATGTAGGTTCTCTCCACAGGCCTCCCTGACACAGTGGTGCTGCAGTATGTAGGTTCTCTCTCCAGGCCTCCCTCAGTGGTACTGCAGTATGTAGGTTCTCTCTCCAGGCCTCCCTGACACAGTGGTGCTGCAGTATGTAGGTTCTCTCTCCAGGCCTCCCTGACACAGTGGTACTGCAGTATGTAGGTTCTCTCTCCAGGCCTCCCTGACACAGTGGTACTGCAGTATGTAGGTTCTCTCTCCACAGGCCTCCCTGACACAGTGGTACTGCAGTATGTAGGTTCTCTCTCCAGGCCTCCCTGACTCAGTGGTACTGCAGTATGTAGGTTCTCTCTCCAGGCCTCCCTCAGTGGTACTGCAGTATGTAGGTTCTCTCCCCAGGCCTCCCTGACACAGTGGTACTGCAGTATGTAGGTTCTCTCTCCACAGGCCTCCCTGACACAGTGGTACTGCAGTATGTAGGTTCTCTCTCCAGGCCTCCCTCAGTGGTACTGCAGTATGTAGGTTCTCTCTCCAGGCCTCCCTGACACAGTGGTACTGCAGTATGTAGGTTCTCTCTCCAGGCCTCCCTGACACAGTGGTACTGCAGTATGTAGGTTCTCTCTCCAGGCCTCCCTGACACAGTGGTACTGCAGTATGTAGGTTCTCTCTCCAGGCCTCCCTGACACAGTGGTACTGCAGTATGTAGGTTCTCTCCACAGGCCTCCCTCAGTGGTACTGCAGTATGTAGGTTCTCCCCCCAGGCCTCCCTCAGTGGTACTGCAGTATGTAGGTTCTCTCTCCAGGCCTCCCTGACACAGTGGTACTGCAGTATGTAGGTTCTCTCCACAGGCCTCCCTGACACAGTGGTACTGCAGTATGTAGGTTCTCTCCCCAGGCCTCCCTGACACAGTGGTACTGCAGTATGTAGGTTCTCTCTCCAGGCCTCCCTGACACAGTGGTACTGCAGTATGTAGGTTCTCTCCACAGGCCTCCCTGACACAGTGGTACTGCAGTATGTAGGTTCTCTCCCCAGGCCTCCCTGACACAGTGGTACTGCAGTATGTAGGTTCTCTCCACAGGCCTCCCTGACACAGTGGTACTGCAGTATGTAGGTTCTCTCTCCAGGCCTCCCACAGTGGTACTGCAGTATGTAGGTTCTCTCCACAGGCCTCCCTGACACAGTGGTACTGCAGTATGTAGGTTCTCTCCACAGGCCTCCCTGACACAGTGGTACTGCAGTATGTAGGTTCTCCACAGGCCTCCCTGACACAGTGGTACTGCAGTATGTAGGTTCTCTCTCCAGGCCTCCCTGACACAGTGGTACTGCAGTATGTAGGTTCTCTCTCCAGGCCTCCCTCAGTGGTACTGCAGTATGTAGGTTCTCCCCACAGGCCTCCCTGACACAGTGGTACTGCAGTATGTAGGTTCTCTCTCCAGGCCTCCCTGACACAGTGGTACTGCAGTATGTAGGTTCTCTCCACAGGCCTCCCTGACACAGTGGTACTGCAGTATGTAGGTTCTCTCTCCACAGGCCTCCCTGACACAGTGGTACTGCAGTATGTAGGTTCTCTCTCTCCAGGCCTCCCTGACACAGTGGTACTGCAGTATGTAGGTTCTCTCTCCAGGCCTCCCTGACACAGTGGTACTGCAGTATGTAGGTTCTCTCTCCAGGCCTCCCTCAGTGGTACTGCAGTATGTAGGTTCTCCCCACAGGCCTCCCTGACACAGTGGTACTGCAGTATGTAGGTTCTCCACAGGCCTCCCTGACACAGCAGAGGGTACTGTACTTACTGCTGTAAATATCAATAAGTATAATAATTTTTAAATGTTATATTGATTTTTTTTTTTTTTTTTTTTTTTTTTTGTCTTTTTCCCCCTCCATTTTTCCTCCGATTTTCTCCCATCCCAATGTTAGTCGTATGCCAATTCCCAGTCCCTTCCTGGTCGCTGCGCTTTACCCCCCACAGTCAGATCATTTGGGAGAGTGGAGGCTACCACGTGCTTCCTCCGACACACGTCCAGCCAATCACCGCTTCTTTTCACCTGGCAGCGCGGATTCTCATTGAGAGGGCGTAGCGTGTGGGAGGACCACACTATCCCCCTCACGTCCAATCCGCGCTTAGCAGGCGCCCCGACCGAACTGTAGGAGTCGCTGTTTACAACGACCCGGACCCACCCCGCCAGCTTCTCCCACCCTCTGATACAGCCAATTGTATCAGTGCAGACGGCCAGCCAAGCTGGTGACAACCCCGGAGCTGTGAGCTGGATTCGAACAGGCGAACCAAGCTCACAGCTCCGGGGCTGGTGACGAACGCAATCTCCGCTCGACCACCTAACCGCCGGCTGTTATATTGATTTCTATAGCGTAACGTCTACCTCCACTGAGGAGAAAGTTCATACGTTTTTGGAGCCACTAGGGCTACCTGAATTGACAAGGAGGAGAGCAAAAGGAATTTCGTGATTTTAAAGCTTTGCATCAGAGCTAGCTCCATCTCTGTTCGAGGTGTACACACAGAGGCATTAGGGAGTGGTGTACTACCTCCAACTCTGAGGCAGGCATTGATTAGTCTTGTCCTTAAAAAGGGAAAAGACCCTGGTGATTTATCGTAAGAATTATCGTCCAATTTCTTTAATCCAAATGGAAGTCAATATAATCTCAAATTCTAACAAACGGTTACATCTCTAATTACATCTCTAATCCATACCGATCAGGCAGGGTTCATTCACAGCCTTAGCTCCTCGAATAATATAAGACGTTTTATTAATATCATGTGGTCGGTAGCTGAGCAGAGGCCCAGTCCCCGGTAGCTGCTATTTCTCTCGATGCCGAAAAGGCGTTTTCATACGGTTGAATGAGGCTATTTATTAAACGTTCTGAGAGTATATTGGTTTGGCAGCACCTTTTTATAAAGTGGAATCGGTTAACTATAATAAGCACTCGGGGGCTGCAGTGCAAACAAACAAGCACATTTCTGAATATTCAGCTCTTGGGAGGGGGATGAGGCAGGGTTCACCACTCTCCATTATTGTTTTGTTTAGCCATAGAGCCTCTAGACTGATGTCCCAGGTGTCTCAGCAGGTTGGGGGGGGCATAAACTTTATGCTTTATGCGGACAATATATTATTATTAGTGTCTGACCCTAGTAGATCAGTACCTTGCCTACTTAGGATCATTAATTCTTTCTCTAAAGTTTTCAGGGTGTAGGGTGAATTAGTCCCAAGTCACAATTGCTCCCTTTAACAGCCTTTTTGCCATTTCACAGCCTTCTAAAGGTTAGCCCAAGCAAGGTTACAGATACCTAGGCATCCTAAGTTGAAAGACCACCTAGCTAAAGTAAATGTTGACCCATTATTGAGTCAAATCTCTTGTGCTGTTAATAGATGGGCTGCTATTAATCTGTCTATGGCTGGTAAGGTTAATGTCGTAACAATGAATTACGTGCCCAAACTCGCTTACCTCCATCCATTCTCTTCCGCTGGAGGTTCCCCTATCATATTTCAGATGGTTTTACAGGATAATAAAGACATTTATCTGGAATGGTAAATGACCCAATTGACTTCTTTAATAAATTACCAAGACCAGTTGATAGGGGTTTTGGGACTAGCCAAGAAGATGTTGTTTTACTGTTATGCTATTAATCTAAGTCACCTGGCTCATTGGCCACTTCCTCCAGAGAGGGGCCCCTCCCTGATACTGTATTGAGTCAGCTGATCTTGCCCCATTGTTACCATTGCAAATTCTGTCTTATCAAATTGGTTAGAGATCACCTTAAAAAAATATATCGATTAAAGTCGCCCAGATGTTTAATCTGTTTCTGTATCTAAATATCTCTTGGAGTATTTGGCTGAACCCAAAGGTGCATATAGGGAAATGGTTGGAAAGTGGCATTGTTTGATTAGGGGATCTATATAACAATGGCATATTGAAATCTTTTGAGGACTGTACAACAATTTTGGGTTAGTGGGGATCTTTGTATCTAGTACATTAGCTCGCAAAGTCGCAGAGTTATTAGGCAAAGTATTAACAAGCTATGGGAAAGGTCATGAGTCGTGTGTATTATTCCATATTATACCATGGCCTGGGTGAATATTCTTTTCTGATTGGTGCGTTAAAACCGTTTCATGCACACGTAGTTCGGCTCAAGATTAATCACCGTTCTAAAGTCATCCGCTAACCAACCTGTAACACATAGCTGGCTCGCTAGCCAGACATCTCATGGTCCGCAAATCAAGAACTTTCACGTCAAATATGCACATGAGCTATATCACTGTGTCAGTCATAGCTTCAAGTCCATTCATTGTTGCGAGTTGAATTGCAAGGACGGGATGTAGGCCTACATAGAGAGAAAAAGCCTTGCACAAATATTATGTAGGAGCCTAGTCTATTAGTCAAAGCCTGTCTAAAGGGTGTTCATATATTAGACTACGTCTGGTAGTGTCTCTGGGACAAGGTTTACAACTGCTGACCAGGTAGTAGGACATGCTACATCTCACTACATTCAGCCGAGTGTGCTCTGGTATCCGTGCGCTTGCATCAAACACCATGCATTTTGCACCGCTGTGGATTTTACACACGTATAGTTATTCTGCAATTATTACGCGCACATTATTATTCTTATGGGGCGATTATTCTTCTTTCAAGATAAGCGCAAAGCAGATTGGTGTGTGGAGAGGCAATTTATTCTGCTGGATTTGCATAATCCCTTCACTTATCATGGCCCTCCACCGTCCTAACTGTTCCCAAGAAAGTTTAGCTCAAAACCTCATCCTCATCATTTTCATTCACTTTACATGTCGTGGCCTCGCGCAGCACCAACTGCGGATCTCGCCATCTCAGAGATGACGGAGCATGAATATGCAGCAGCATCCCCTGTTGGGGTTGGTTATTACTCGACGTTGTAAAATATTACATAAATGTTTTTTTATGAACAACAATATTTGAGGAGATTAATAATAGGGATTTTCGCGGTCAGGTGGCGTAGCAGAGATTGTGCTCGTCACCAATGCAAGAGGCTGCGGTCTCGACTCGCGGAGAGTCAGCATTGCCTTGGCTCGGGCTGATCGCTATACTAACTCGTTTGGCTGAGTTAGAGGAGGGGAGCCGTGGGTGGGTCCTGGGCGTTGTGGACAGCGACCCCTACAGTTCGGTCGGGGCGCCTGCTCAGCAAGGGTAGGATCTGGAGAGAGGTAGTGCAACCTTCCACACGTTACACTCTCCTGGTGAGAATCTGCGCGGCCAGGCTGGCTGCCGGCTGGCTGCACATGCGTCGGAGGAAAGCATGTGACAGTCTCCGGCCTCTCGGACCAACAGTAGGGGAAAGTGCGCAACAACCAGGAAGGGGGTTGGGAATTGGCATAACGACTAACAGTGGGATGGGAGAAAAATCGGAAAAAGAAGGAGGGGGAAAAAGTTAATAAAAAAAAAAAATAATAATAGGGATTTTCATTCATCATTTTTGTATTTGTGTCTGTTTCACAAGGAATGTGTAAAACCTTCATTGCTGTTTCACAGGCAGTGGACCCTGTCAGTAGCATTGATGATGGGAGCTAACGTTACGCATCCCGCCCTCGCAACTCTCAACAATCAATGTAGCCTGCCTGAGGCTACCGCGCATATTTGGTGTGAAAAAAAAGTTATTGACTATATGGGCAATGAGATGTCTGGCATGCAAGTTATTGACGGAAAGGCTTGCTAGCATAAAGTTAGCTTTCTGGGTCATCGTCACTGGCATCAGTCAAGCACTTGCTAAGGTAGAGCAGAGGGACTATGATGAAAGTCAGCAGTGAGCAAAGCATAAATAACACATTTCTTTATATTTTAATGTTGAATATGTAAATAAATGGCATATACTTTTTGTCTTTGGCAAGTGGCCATGGTATAAGCTGGCATGAGAATTATCAACTTGAACGGCCCTTCTAAGGTTTCTCTCTTCCACCATCACATTTTTTCCTATTGCTACAGTAGGTTTTTAGTTCGTTTTCCTTACCTTCGCTGGGGTATGTCTGAGAGTGTTGCACTTATTTTGGATTTTATGGTGGTTTTTGTTCTTGATTTATTGTGATGTTTCTTCTTGACTTGTTTAAAGAAGACTTGTCCAGCCCATGGGGACATTGCATATTTGCATTACCTGTGACTTCGGGTTTTACAAATACATTTGATTTGATTTGATAGGTGCTTTAAATGGTTTTAAGGCACTCCGCTGCACGTCGGGTGGTTCTTCGCCTCCGCGCTGTGCCTTAAAACTGTTGAACGCACACCAAGTTCAAGTTTCTTTATTAGTTGTCATACAGAAGTACAGAATACTTTTATACAAAATGCTTCTTTCTGTTACGCTCCAGAGAAGGTATGTATAGGGATGGGTACCTTTCACATTTGAACCGATACCGGTACCGGTACCTGTGAATCGATACCGGTACCCAACGGTACCTTTTTTCGGTACTTTAGTCTCAAGAAATTTAATTTCTCAGTCGTAAAAAAAAAAATCCAAACTTCAAATAACTACAATTTCGACAGTTTTTGGCTTGTCATTGCTCCGACTGCTTTGTTGTTGAATCAAGTCAAATCCTAGGTAAGCATATATTGTGCGTGTGAACGTTGACATGAAGAAAAAAAAAGTAAAAAAAAAAAAAAACGGTTTCTCACTTGATTCGATACTCGGTAGTACCGACGTGTTTCGGTTCGGTGCCTCAAAAGTACCGAATTCTGTACCCATCCCTAGTCATGTACGTAGACACAAGTGTTCAGTATGTACATATGCACAATGTTCGATGCAGAGTAGAAGTAACTGAGTTACTGTTGTGAAGGATCAGATTAAACCGAATATATATATTTATTTATGGATATATATTTAATAGTATTTGTATATCGTTTGATATCCCTTGTATATTCTTTGTACATATACACTGAATATCCCTTTAGTCTACTACAGCCCATAATAGTTCATTCTCTCATTGGACAAGAACCTGGCGCCAGCAGACAAGCCCCTTGAGTCAAGTTCAATAGTGCCGACGAACATGTCCCAACTAGCCCCGGTTCCGCGTAGGAATACGGCTACCGAAATACGAATGGTACTATTTGTTCACCGTGCATATAAATATGGCGCAAGTAAAGTAGAACTTTCTTTTAGTCCATTAGTCCTTTACCCTCCAACCTAGTAACAGACGTGAAGCCTCACCCACGACCCACGTGTGGTGCAGTATGGCCTATTTGGCCCCAGAATAGGCATTGAGACTTCGTGTAAATTCATAGCTGAATTGTCATAGTTTGGCACTGTACCGTCGAGTGGGACGTATTTCTATTAAGTTAATAATAGTCTATTATGTATGGTGCATCGTTCGGTTAGAGTTCTAAAGTGAGCAGCACCCCCATCGTTTCCTCGCGTTATCTAGAGTCTTAACCAGGCTGGGCAGACCACGCGTGGTGCTTTCATCCGAGGAGTTCTGGGCGAGGACGAGTGGACCTGCACATTGGATTACCTACCCGGACGACTGCTGAGCCTATACGGCATGGAATATCTATTTGCTTTGGGTGCTTTGATTTGTGGAGCGGATAACAGCCAACGCCGGTGAGTGTTGGAATTACCCCCGAGAGGAGCCCAGGTGAGACGGCGCTCAACCCAGACCGAGGCCGCCTCGCTTCTCCTTCGTTGTGGACCTACAGCCTACAGCTACCGTCTACAAGAGGGCCCAAGTGTATTCATCTGTGGATCAAGATCCTGCGGGCACTGTGTTCTGTACCTGAATTCTCCCCAGGAATCGTTGGCCAGATGGGATGCAGCTGACGGCTCTCCAAACCCCCCCCCCCCCTACTGACTTACAACCAGCAGGACCCCTTTAGTATCCCGCTATAATCCTTAAGTACCATCGCTATAGTTCCCTAAAGAACCAGGTTGTATACTTGCTTCCTGCGTAACCAGAGATTGGACATTCAGTGTTGATTTGCCTACGAATACTCATTTGCCTTACAAGTGCATTCAAATCATAAATGTAATTAAGTGAATGTTGTATATACCTTTTGCTATATTAAACCTTCGACTGTTATATTTGTGTGGACCTGATTTCATATGTGGGAAAGTGTTCATCATACTTAGATATCGTGTACTGTATGGCCAGAAGTTAAAGTACATCAAGCGGTAGTGGTTTAATGATACCATACTTATCAATACAGTCAGGGAATTGTACCCCTCAGTTACAATTGGTCCTTCGAGCCGGATGGTAACTAGTGTAATATTAATATAGTGTTATTAATATTGAAATGGCCTATGATGAACACTCCACGAAACGGTCCTCCTAACGTAGAACGCCCGCGGCGCAGACGACAGACACCTCAGTACTTAGAGGATTACGCTGTCAGTCAACTACCTAGCCTTCTACAGACGGTAAACGCGGTAAAAGTAGAAAGTAAAATTATGTCTGACCTTAACGACCAGGTTACCCCGACCACAGAGGCCCTAGTGGGTTCTAATGTAACTGACCAAGCTCACGGTGGGGACCAGGAGGGAACAGACATGCCTTTACCCCCCGCCAATACCGAAGAAGTAGTCCCCGACCAGCTCCGGGAGGAAGACAACCCTCCAGAGGTGGAACCCTGCACGGAACAAGAAGAGGAGAGCGCCGAGGAGATAGAGCTCCAGGACTCCCCAACGAGTACAGCCAGGAGCGGCTCACCTCTACAAGCGTCTTCCCCCAGCGAGGCGGAGAGGATGCTGTCACAGGCGTTCCTCGTCAGCCTGACAGCCTTTACCGAACGCGATCGACTCCAGGGTGAACGCGATCGACTTCAGGGTGAACGCGATCGACTCCAAACACAGCAACGGAGCGAAGAAGAGCACATACGCCTGGAGATGAGACGCCTTCAAACGGAAGAGAATATGGCAAGAGACCGGTCCGACACCCAGCGCGCCGCTGACGGTGCCCAAAGAGAAGCAGAGCGCGACATCGCTCTCATCCAGCGCGAAGCCGAGCGCGACAGACTACAGGGCGAGCGCGACAGACTACAAGCGCAGCTAATGGAGCAGCTGATCACCAAGGCAACACCCTCTCCCTCCGCCAGGGGTTCAAGGGCCTCGTCGAGACAACAGTCAAGGGCAGCATCCCCTAACCGACCAAGCGACCCTGAACTTGACCACCAGAGAGAGCCTATACCCCCCGCAGACCCCCTTCCCCGACCGGTCCAAGCGAGACCCAGCTACAAGGAAGGAGCAGCATACACTGCGGAGAGGCTAAATAAACGACTACAGGATCTAGAGGACCTGACAGAAGAAGAAGAGGGAGAGGAGGAGAACCAAGCCCGACGACAGCACAGTACTCCACCGGACCAGGAGGTCCAGTACAGCCCAGGCTATACCCCCGCGGCGCTGCGCTACAGACCCCCGACTCTATTCACGGGTGAGCATGACGCACGACCAGCCCCGAGGAACAGCACCTGGACCAGCGGGCCATGGTACCCTGCCGGTACCAGCCCACAGAGAGGCGCAAGAGGAGACTCGCCTAGGAGGCCTCTCTCCCAACGCTCACCGATGTGCCAGCCATCCACGGCGTCATACATTGGCACACCGACGTTTCCAGACTTCACCCATGAGAATCGAGCACAGTACACGGAGCTCCGGATGTGCTTAGAGACAATGATGGTGGATGTCGTTGACGAACGCCACAAGTATGCAATATTACTGAAGCACCTGAAAGTACCCCGAGCGCACAATATAGCGCTAGCCTATGCCACCTCTACGACCCCATACACCGCGGCTCTAGCAGCGCTGGACCAGAGATATGGACGTATATGGGATTACGTAATCCAAGAGATAAGGCATATTGACCGCCTACCCCCAGCAACAGACAATCGCTCACTAGACGACCTGTCTATAAAAGTGCAGTCCCTGGTAGGGATGCTGGGAGCGCAACGAGAAAAGGGTATGCACGAGCTATACGCCAACTCTAACGTCGAGAGGATTTTAGAGAAGCTGCCGCCCGCCAGACAAGAGCGCTTTAGGCGGCAAAGAGACCACCGTGATCCTAACGGTCCCGAACCATCCCTCCTCGATTTAGCCGACTTCCTGACGAGAGAAGTCAGCAGCCTACGCTTGGATACATTCGTGCGGAGCACACCAAGCTCCAGAGAGGGACCTAGGAGAGTAAACGATGGAAGAAGATCAGTGACTGTCATGCACCAATCAGAATCAGTACCGAGCAGTAAGAACCACAGTACCCCCTCGAGAATAATAATATATTAATAATGTTCAATAAGATGAATGCAGAAGAAGTGAGTCAATGGATAAAGTCCAACAGGCGCTGTTACCGATGTGCGCGCAGTCACATGGCAGCCGAGTGCCGCCTAAAGAAGAGGTGCAGTCGGTGTGACGGAGCCCACCTAGATGTCCTACACGACAGTAACAGAAGAAAGCCTGCACCTGCACCATCGAGCAGCACAAAGGCAAGTGTCATGTACATTGACCCGGCCAGCAGCAGCGGCGCCCAGGTGCTCTTAAAGGTAGTCCGTGTAACATTGAGCCACCAAGATAAAGTCATGGACACTTACAGTACGCCGTCCTTGATGACGGGTCAGAGAAGACCCTTCTCCTCGCATCCGCTGCGGCCCAGCTGGGACTGCGGGGGAGCGAGAACCAGATGACGATTCGGACAATAAGAAGAGATTTAAAGACGATAAAAGGCGAGAATGTCTCCTTCACTATCGCAGCAAGCGGGCAGCCAGAGAGACGGTATAGGATTACAAATGCTTTCACCAGCCAAGAAATAGGACTATCACAGTACACCTACCCCATCGCCAAACTGATGGATAAATATGTGCACCTGCGTCAACTACCTATCCCGCTCATAGACGGCGCCACCCCGACCCTGCTGATAGGCTCCGACCATGCAGACCTCATAGTCCCGATAGACCGGGTCCATACAGGACCCAGAGGCTGTCCTGCAGCAGTCGAGACCCGCCTAGGATGGACATTACAAGGCCCCCTCGCTAAATCTCTCAACCGAACAGCAGCCACTAGCTGCCTCCACTCCAGAGTGACAGAAGAAGACACCACTCTCCTGCAGCATGTCGAGAGGCTATGGACACTAGAGACAATGCCCTTTAAGAACGAAAAGAAAGACATTCGTTCTAAAGAAGACATTTACGCCATAAACCTCCTCGAGCAAGGGACAAAGAGAGTCACAGTCGGCGGAGTGATGAGATACGCAACTCCACTCCTGAGGCGAGAGGGAATGCCCACCTTTCACGCCACGAAAGAAGCTACGGAGCGGTATCTATTGAACACAGAGCGGCGCCTAGCCAAAGACCCCGCTCAAGAGAGTGTGTACCGCGCTGAGATTGAGAAGCTAATCACAGCGAGACACGTAATGAAGATTGACATTAAAGAGGCCGATCAGACGACCGAATCATGGTACGTGCCGCACCACAAGGTCCACCACAACGGCAAGGATCGCATTGTGTTTAACTGCAGCTACCAGATCGGATCCCAGAATCTGAATAAAGAGCTCTTGCCCGGCCCCACACTCGGCCCCTCTCTACTAGGCGTGCTACTACGCTTCCGCCAGGACAAGGTGGCTATCAGCGGGGATATCAAAGGGATGTTCCTGCAGGTGAGACTAGTGGAGGAGGATAAGCCCCTACTGCGGTTCCTATGGAGAGAGAGGATCGGAGATGAGCACCCAGCCATCTACCAATGGGAAGTCCTCCCCTTCGGAACCACATGCAGCCCGTGCTGTGCTACATTTGCACTGCAGAAACACGTCGCAGAGGACCCAGCAGCAGATGAAGAGGTCCGACACAGTGTGAAGAACAGTTTCTACGTGGACAACTGTTTACAAAGCGTTTCGACCCAAGAAGAGGCCGAGGCTCTCCTACTCAAGCTACGCGCCTCCCTGATCAAAGGCGGCTTTGATCTCAGGCAGTGGGCCAGCAGCGACCCGCAAGTATTGCGCAGCCTCTCCCCCGCGGACAAGGCAGCCAGTAGCGAGACCTGGATGGCGACCATCCCAGGAGAAGCCCAAGAAATGACACTAGGACTAGTCTGGCGCTTCAAAACAGACTCGCTCCACTATAGACACAAACCCCTGACCACGGAGCAGGGAAGGTCGACGGCGATACCGACCACCAGACGGAGTGTGTACAGAACACTCGCCAGACAATATGACCCGTTGGGATGTATTCTACCTTACACCACCAGGGCAAAGATGATTGTACGAGCACTATGGGACAAGGACCAGGGCTGGGACGACCCAATACCCGCACACCTTGCCTCCACATGGAGAGAGTGGGAGACGGAACTCCGCTCACTCCCAGGCGTCAACATACACCGCAGCTACTTCCCACCCACAGTGAGGCCAGAGACATGCAAGATGGATCTACACGTCTTCAGCGACGCCTCCGAAGTGGCCTATGGATCTGTGGCCTACTTGCGTGCCCAAGAGAAGGGAGGAGAGACACACACCGCTTTCATCCTGGCTCGCTCAAGAATAGCCCCACGAAAGCAACAATCTATCCCGCGTCTAGAGCTCTGCGCAGCCCTAGCAGGAGCGCATCTAGCCACGTTAATCCAACGTGAACTCACCATCCCGGTGCAAAGAACAATCTTGTGGTCAGACTCTACGACAGTACTCACATGGATCAAGTCTGATTCATGCAGATACAAGGTCTTCGTGGGAGTCAGACTCACAGAGATTCAAGAGTTAACAGAAGCAGCAAGCTGGCGGTATGTGGACACCAAACACAACCCAGCTGACGTCATCACCCGGGGAATGTCCCTAGATGACCTCACCCGTCACAACATCTACAGTGACGGACCAGAGTTCCTCAAGCTCCCGGAAGAAGAGTGGCCTACGCCCACCCCACGGGAGGCGAGTAAAGAGGAGGCTGAAAACAAGAAACCTATGTTCTGTGGATTGAGCACAGTCGCCTCCACAGACCCCAACATAGATGATTGCCTCACCCTACAGAGTGCGCAGCTAAAGACATTCCTGTGGCACCACCCAGAGATTCAGCCCACCACTGACATTTCAGCAGCTGACTACGAAGAAGCAGAACTTCTTCTACTACAACGAGCCCAGAGAGACTCGTTCCCCGATGAGCTAGACTGTCTACAGGGAGGAAAGCCCGTCCCATCAGACAGCAGACTGCTCCACCTGGCACCCGAGAGTGACGCCCATAATCTCATCAGAGTGGGTGGTCGTCTGCGGAGAGCCCCCGACCTACCGGATGACGTTAAGTACCCGATAGTCTTGAACAGCCGACACAAGGTCACAGAGCTGATCATAAAGAAATACGACAAGGATGTGCACCACGCAGGAGCAGAGAGAGTCTTCGCGGAGATCAGACGTCGCTATTGGATACTTCAAGGGAGAGAAGCAGTGCGACGCTTCCAGCGAACCTGTCTAGACTGCCGAAAGTGGCGCGCGCAGCCCAGCATACCCCGGATGGCTGACCTACCTCCCTGTCGCCTCCGACTCGGCGACAAGCCCTTTCACTCCACAGGCATGGACTGTTTTGGCCCGTTGTATATAAAGAAAGGAAGAGGAACCGAGAAGCGGTGGGGTATTGTATTCAAATGCATGACCACCAGAGCGATACATATCGAACTCCTTCCAACCATGAGCACAGACTCATTCCTTATGGCCTTCCGAAGATTCACATCGTGGAAAGGAAAACCGTCTACATTGTTGTCTGATCACGGGACAAACTTCAAAGGCGGAGAAAGAGAGCTGAGAGAGAGCTTCCAAGCTATGGGCCCAGAACTTAAGACCCACCTCGCTCCATCCCAGATTAACTTCCAGTTTAATCCCCCGAACGCACCCCACTTCGGTGGAACCTGGGAACGAGAAGTACGTTCTATAAAGACAGCCCTGTACGCCGTGCTTGGGGCCCAGACTGTGGCGGAAGAAGTCCTAATGACAGTCCTCACGGAGATCGAGGGAGTATTGAACTCCAAGCCCCTCGGTTACGTCTCAAGTGATGTAGCAGATGTCGACCCAGTCACCCCCAACACACTCTTGATGGGGCGGCTGGACCCCGCGCTACCCCAGACAATGTACAGGCCTGAAGAAGCGAACGGCCGAAGAATGTGGAGGTACAGTCAAGTACTGGCTGACAAGTTTTGGAATAGCTTCCTACTCCACTATCTACCGTCTCTACAGACCCGCCAGAAGTGGGTAAAAGAGAGAGACAATTTGACAGAAGGAACAGTCGTCATGATTATCGACCAGTCACTACCCAGAGCTATGTGGCCGGCTGGCCGCGTAAGCAAAGTGATCACCGGTGCCGATGGCAAGGTCCGAGCAGCTGAAGTGCTCGTTCAAGGGCGGACTTACACACGACCCGTGGCGAGGCTAATAGAACTGCCAAGACTCCCAGACACTATCGATGACGACCATGACCCCACGACTTTGTGAGTTGACTGACCCTTACAGCGGACCTTGAGTGGTAGACAGTGCGGTTAATCTGTCTCTGCTTAGCTAATTAGGTGGGACTAATTAGGGGGCGGCTGTTGTGAAGGATCAGATTAAACCGAATATATATATTTATTTATGGATATATATTTAATAGTATTTGTATATCGTTTGATATCCCTTGTATATTCTTTGTACATATACACTGAATATCCCTTTAGTCTACTACAGCCCATAATAGTTCATTCTCTCATTGGACAAGAACCTGGCGCCAGCAGACAAGCCCCTTGAGTCAAGTTCAATAGTGCCGACGAACATGTCCCAACTAGCCCCGGTTCCGCGTAGGAATACGGCTACCGAAATACGAATGGTACTATTTGTTCACCGTGCATATAAATATGGCGCAAGTAAAGTAGAACTTTCTTTTAGTCCATTAGTCCTTTACCCTCCAACCTAGTAACAGACGTGAAGCCTCACCCACGACCCACGTGTGGTGCAGTATGGCCTATTTGGCCCCAGAATAGGCATTGAGACTTCGTGTAAATTCATAGCTGAATTGTCATAGTTTGGCACTGTACCGTCGAGTGGGACGTATTTCTATTAAGTTAATAATAGTCTATTATGTATGGTGCATCGTTCGGTTAGAGTTCTAAAGTGAGCAGCACCCCCATCGTTTCCTTGCGTTATCTAGAGTCTTAACCAGGCTGGGCAGACCACGCGTGGTGCTTTCATCCGAGGAGTTCTGGGCGAGGACGAGTGGACCTGCACATTGGATTACCTACCCGGACGACTGCTGAGCCTATACGGCATGGAATATCTATTTGCTTTGGGTGCTTTGATTTGTGGAGCGGATAACAGCCAACGCCGGTGAGTGTTGGAATTACCCCCGAGAGGAGCCCAGGTGAGACGGCGCTCAACCCAGACCGAGGCCGCCTCGCTTCTCCTTCGTTGTGGACCTACAGCCTACAGCTACCGTCTACAAGAGGGCCCAAGTGTATTCATCTGTGGATCAAGATCCTGCGGGCACTGTGTTCTGTACCTGAATTCTCCCCAGGAATCGTTGGCCAGATGGGATGCAGCTGACGGCTCTCCAAACCCCCCCCCCTACTGACTTACAACCAGCAGGACCCCTTTAGTATCCCGCTATAATCCTTAAGTACCATCGCTATAGTTCCCTAAAGAACCAGGTTGTATACTTGCTTCCTGCGTAACCAGAGATTGGACATTCAGTGTTGATTTGCCTACGAATACTCATTTGCCTTACAAGTGCATTCAAATCATAAATGTAATTAAGTGAATGTTGTATATACCTTTTGCTATATTAAACCTTCGACTGTTATATTTGTGTGGACCTGATTTCATATGTGGGAAAGTGTTCATCATACTTAGATATCGTGTACTGTATGGCCAGAAGTTAAAGTACATCAAGCGGTAGTGGTTTAATGATACCATACTTATCAATACAGTCAGGGAATTGTACCCCTCAGTTACAATTGGTCCTTCGAGCCGGATGGTAACTAGTGTAATATTAATATAGTGTTATTAATATTGAAATGGCCTATGATGAACACTCCACGAAACGGTCCTCCTAACGTAGAACGCCCGCGGCGCAGACGACAGACACCTCAGTACTTAGAGGATTACGCTGTCAGTCAACTACCTAGCCTTCTACAGACGGTAAACGCGGTAAAAGTAGAAAGTAAAATTATGTCTGACCTTAACGACCAGGTTACCCCGACCACAGAGGCCCTAGTGGGTTCTAATGTAACTGACCAAGCTCACGGTGGGGACCAGGAGGGAACAGACATGCCTTTACCCCCCGCCAATACCGAAGAAGTAGTCCCCGACCAGCTCCGGGAGGAAGACAACCCTCCAGAGGTGGAACCCTGCACGGAACAAGAAGAGGAGAGCGCCGAGGAGATAGAGCTCCAGGACTCCCCAACGAGTACAGCCAGTAGCGGCTCACCTCTACAAGCGTCTTCCCCCAGCGAGGCGGAGAGGATGTTGTCACAGGCGTTCCTCGTCAGCCTGACAGCCTTTACCGAACGCGATCGACTCCAGGGTGAACGCGATCGACTTCAGGGTGAACGCGATCGACTCCAAACACAGCAACGGAGCGAAGAAGAGCACATACGCCTGGAGATGAGACGCCTTCAAACGGAAGAGAATATGGCAAGAGACCGGTCCGACACCCAGCGCGCCGCTGACGGTGCCCAAAGAGAAGCAGAGCGCGACATCGCTCTCATCCAGCGCGAAGCCGAGCGCGACAGACTACAGGGCGAGCGCGACAGACTACAAGCGCAGCTAATGGAGCAGCTGATCACCAAGGCAACACCCTCTCCCTCCGCCAGGGGTTCAAGGGCCTCGTCGAGACAACAGTCAAGGGCAGCATCCCCTAACCGACCAAGCGACCCTGAACTTGACCACCAGAGAGAGCCTATACCCCCCGCAGACCCCCTTCCCCGACCGGTCCAAGCGAGACCCAGCTACAAGGAAGGAGCAGCATACACTGCGGAGAGGCTAAATAAACGACTACAGGATCTAGAGGACCTGACAGAAGAAGAAGAGGGAGAGGAGGAGAACCAAGCCCGACGACAGCACAGTACTCCACCGGACCAGGAGGTCCAGTACAGCCCAGGCTATACCCCCGCGGCGCTGCGCTACAGACCCCCGACTCTATTCACGGGTGAGCATGACGCACGACCAGCCCCGAGGAACAGCACCTGGACCAGCGGGCCATGGTACCCTGCCGGTACCAGCCCACAGAGAGGCGCAAGAGGAGACTCGCCTAGGAGGCCTCTCTCCCAACGCTCACCGATGTGCCAGCCATCCACGGCGTCATACATTGGCACACCGACGTTTCCAGACTTCACCCATGAGAATCGAGCACAGTACACGGAGCTCCGGATGTGCTTAGAGACAATGATGGTGGATGTCGTTGACGAACGCCACAAGTATGCAATATTACTGAAGCACCTGAAAGTACCCCGAGCGCACAATATAGCGCTAGCCTATGCCACCTCTACGACCCCATACACCGCGGCTCTAGCAGCGCTGGACCAGAGATATGGACGTATATGGGATTACGTAATCCAAGAGATAAGGCATATTGACCGCCTACCCCCAGCAACAGACAATCGCTCACTAGACGACCTGTCTATAAAAGTGCAGTCCCTGGTAGGGATGCTGGGAGCGCAACGAGAAAAGGGTATGCACGAGCTATACGCCAACTCTAACGTCGAGAGGATTTTAGAGAAGCTGCCGCCCGCCAGACAAGAGCGCTTTAGGCGGCAAAGAGACCACCGTGATCCTAACGGTCCCGAACCATCCCTCCTCGATTTAGCCGACTTCCTGACAAGAGAAGTCAGCAGCCTACGCTTGGATACATTCGTGCGGAGCACACCAAGCTCCAGAGAGGGACCTAGGAGAGTAAACGATGGAAGAAGATCAGTGACTGTCATGCACCAATCAGAATCAGTACCGAGCAGTAAGAACCACAGTACCCCCTCGAGAATAATAATATATTAATAATGTTCAATAAGATGAATGCAGAAGAAGTGAGTCAATGGATAAAGTCCAACAGGCGCTGTTACCGATGTGCGCGCAGTCACATGGCAGCCGAGTGCCGCCTAAAGAAGAGGTGCAGTCGGTGTGACGGAGCCCACCTAGATGTCCTACACGACAGTAACAGAAGAAAGCCTGCACCTGCACCATCGAGCAGCACAAAGGCAAGTGTCATGTACATTGACCCCGCCAGCAGCAGCGGCGCCCAGGTGCTCTTAAAGGTAGTCCGTGTAACATTGAGCCACCAAGATAAAGTCATGGACACTTACAGTACGCCGTCCTTGATGACGGGTCAGAGAAGACCCTTCTCCTCGCATCCGCTGCGGCCCAGCTGGGACTGCGGGGGAGCGAGAACCAGATGACGATTCGGACAATAAGAAGAGATTTAAAGACGATAAAAGGCGAGAATGTCTCCTTCACTATCGCAGCAAGCGGGCAGCCAGAGAGACGGTATAGGATTACAAATGCTTTCACCAGCCAAGAAATAGGACTATCACAGTACACCTACCCCATCGCCAAACTGATGGATAAATATGTGCACCTGCATCAACTACCTATCCCGCTCATAGACGGCGCCACCCCGACCCTGCTGATAGGCTCCGACCATGCAGACCTCATAGTCCCGATAGACCGGGTCCATACAGGACCCAGAGGCTGTCCTGCAGCAGTCGAGACCCGCCTAGGATGGACATTACAAGGCCCCCTCGCTAAATCTCTCAACCGAACAGCAGCCACTAGCTGCCTCCACTCCAGAGTGACAGAAGAAGACACCACTCTCCTGCAGCATGTCGAGAGGCTATGGACACTAGAGACAATGCCCTTTAAGAACGAAAAGAAAGACATTCGTTCTAAAGAAGACATTTACGCCATAAACCTCCTCGAGCAAGGGACAAAGAGAGTCACAGTCGGCGGAGTGATGAGATACGCAACTCCACTCCTGAGGCGAGAGGGAATGCCCACCTTTCACGCCACGAAAGAAGCTACGGAGCGGTATCTATTGAACACAGAGCGGCGCCTAGCCAAAGACCCCGCTCAAGAGAGTGTGTACCGCGCTGAGATTGAGAAGCTAATCACAGCGAGACACGTAATGAAGATTGACATTAAAGAGGCCGATCAGACGACCGAATCATGGTACGTGCCGCACCACAAGGTCCACCACAACGGCAAGGATCGCATTGTGTTTAACTGCAGCTACCAGATCGGATCCCAGAATCTGAATAAAGAGCTCTTGCCCGGCCCCACACTCGGCCCCTCTCTACTAGGCGTGCTACTACGCTTCCGCCAGGACAAGGTGGCTATCAGCGGGGATATCAAAGGGATGTTCCTGCAGGTGAGACTAGTGGAGGAGGATAAGCCCCTACTGCGGTTCCTATGGAGAGAGAGGATCGGAGATGAGCACCCAGCCATCTACCAATGGGAAGTCCTCCCCTTCGGAACCACATGCAGCCCGTGCTGTGCTACATTTGCACTGCAGAAACACGTCGCAGAGGACCCAGCAGCAGATGAAGAGGTCCGACACAGTGTGAAGAACAGTTTCTACGTGGACAACTGTTTACAAAGCGTTTCGACCCAAGAAGAGGCCGAGGCTCTCCTACTCAAGCTACGCGCCTCCCTGATCAAAGGCGGCTTTGATCTCAGGCAGTGGGCCAGCAGCGACCCGCAAGTATTGCGCAGCCTCTCCCCCGCGGACAAGGCAGCCAGTAGCGAGACCTGGATGGCGACCATCCCAGGAGAAGCCCAAGAAATGACACTAGGACTAGTCTGGCGCTTCAAAACAGACTCGCTCCACTATAGACACAAACCCCTGACCACGGAGCAGGGAAGGTCGACGGCGATACCGACCACCAGACGGAGTGTGTACAGAACACTCGCCAGACAATATGACCCGTTGGGATGTATTCTACCTTACACCACCAGGGCAAAGATGATTGTACGAGCACTATGGGACAAGGACCAGGGCTGGGACGACCCAATACCCGCACACCTTGCCTCCACATGGAGAGAGTGGGAGACGGAACTCCGCTCACTCCCAGGCGTCAACATACACCGCAGCTACTTCCCACCCACAGTGAGGCCAGAGACATGCAAGATGGATCTACACGTCTTCAGCGACGCCTCCGAAGTGGCCTATGGATCTGTGGCCTACTTGCGTGCCCAAGAGAAGGGAGGAGAGACACACACCGCTTTCATCCTGGCTCGCTCAAGAATAGCCCCACGAAAGCAACAATCTATCCCGCGTCTAGAGCTCTGCGCAGCCCTAGCAGGAGCGCATCTAGCCACGTTAATCCAACGTGAACTCACCATCCCGGTGCAAAGAACAATCTTGTGGTCAGACTCTACGACAGTACTCACATGGATCAAGTCTGATTCATGCAGATACAAGGTCTTCGTGGGAGTCAGAGTCACAGAGATTCAAGAGTTAACAGAAGCAGCAAGCTGGCGGTATGTGGACACCAAACACAACCCAGCTGACGTCATCACCCGGGGAATGTCCCTAGATGACCTCACCCGTCACAACATCTACAGTGACGGACCGGAGTTCCTCAAGCTCCCGGAAGAAGAGTGGCCTACGCCCACCCCACGGGAGGCGAGTAAAGAGGAGGCTGAAAACAAGAAACCTATGTTCTGTGGATTGAGCACAGTCGCCTCCACAGACCCCAACATAGATGATTGCCTCACCCTACAGAGTGCGCAGCTAAAGACATTCCTGTGGCACCACCCAGAGATTCAGCCCACCACTGACATTTCAGCAGCTGACTACGAAGAAGCAGAACTTCTTCTACTACAACGAGCCCAGAGAGACTCGTTCCCCGATGAGCTAGACTGTCTACAGGGAGGAAAGCCCGTCCCATCAGACAGCAGACTGCTCCACCTGGCACCCGAGAGTGACGCCCATAATCTCATCAGAGTGGGTGGTCGTCTGCGGAGAGCCCCCGACCTACCGGATGACGTTAAGTACCCGATAGTCTTGAACAGCCGACACAAGGTCACAGAGCTGATCATAAAGAAATACGACAAGGATGTGCACCACGCAGGAGCAGAGAGAGTCTTCGCGGAGATCAGACGTCGCTATTGGATACTTCAAGGGAGAGAAGCAGTGCGACGCTTCCAGCGAACCTGTCTAGACTGCCGAAAGTGGCGCGCGCAGCCCAGCATACCCCGGATGGCTGACCTACCTCCCTGTCGCCTCCGACTCGGCGACAAGCCCTTTCACTCCACAGGCATGGACTGTTTTGGCCCGTTGTATATAAAGAAAGGAAGAGGAACCGAGAAGCGGTGGGGTATTGTATTCAAATGCATGACCACCAGAGCGATACATATCGAACTCCTTCCAACCATGAGCACAGACTCATTCCTTATGGCCTTCCGAAGATTCACATCGCGGAAAGGAAAACCGTCTACATTGTTGTCTGATCACGGGACAAACTTCAAAGGCGGAGAAAGAGAGCTGAGAGAGAGCTTCCAAGCTATGGGCCCAGAACTTAAGACCCACCTCGCTCCATCCCAGATTAACTTCCAGTTTAATCCCCCGAACGCACCCCACTTCGGTGGAACCTGGGAACGAGAAGTACGTTCTATAAAGACAGCCCTGTACGCCGTGCTTGGGGCCCAGACTGTGGCGGAAGAAGTCCTAATGACAGTCCTCACGGAGATCGAGGGAGTATTGAACTCCAAGCCCCTCGGTTACGTCTCAAGTGATGTAGCAGATGTCGACCCAGTCACCCCCAACACACTCTTGATGGGGCGGCTGGACCCCGCGCTACCCCAGACAATGTACAGGCCTGAAGAAGCGAACGGCCGAAGAATGTGGAGGTACAGTCAAGTACTGGCTGACAAGTTTTGGAATAGCTTCCTACTCCACTATCTACCGTCTCTACAGACCCGCCAGAAGTGGGTAAAAGAGAGAGACAATTTGACAGAAGGAACAGTCGTCATGATTATCGACCAGTCACTACCCAGAGCTATGTGGCCGGCTGGCCGCGTAAGCAAAGTGATCACCGGTGCCGATGGCAAGGTCCGAGCAGCTGAAGTGCTCGTTCAAGGGCGGACTTACACACGACCCGTGGCGAGGCTAATAGAACTGCCAAGACTCCCAGACACTATCGATGACGACCATGACCCCACGACTTTGTGAGTTGACTGACCCTTACAGCGGACCTTGAGTGGTAGACAGTGCGGTTAATCTGTCTCTGCTTAGCTAATTAGGTGGGACTAATTAGGGGGCGGCTGTTGTGAAGGATCAGATTAAACCGAATATATATATTTATTTATGGATATATATTTAATAGTATTTGTATATCGTTTGATATCCCTTGTATATTCTTTGTACATATACACTGAATATCCCTTTAGTCTACTACAGCCCATAATAGTTCATTCTCTCATTGGACAAGAACCTGGCGCCAGCAGACAAGCCCCTTGAGTCAAGTTCAATAGTGCCGACGAACATGTCCCAACTAGCCCCGGTTCCGCGTAGGAATACGGCTACCGAAATACGAATGGTACTATTTGTTCACCGTGCATATAAATAAATGCTTCTCCTTCGTTGTGGACCTACAGCCTACAGCTACCGTCTACAAGAGGGCCCAAGTGTATTCATCTGTGGATCAAGATCCTGCGGGCACTGTGTTCTGTACCTGAATCGTTGGCCAGATGGGATGCAGCTGACGGCTCTCCAAACCCCCCCCCCCCCCTACTGACTTACAACCAGCAGGACCCCTTTAGTATCCCGCTATAATCCTTAAGTACCATCGCTATAGTTCCCTAAAGAACCAGGTTGTATACTTGCTTCCTGCGTAACCAGAGATTGGACATTCAGTGTTGATTTGCCTACGAATACTCATTTGCCTTACAAGTGCATTCAAATCATAAATGTAATTAAGTGAATGTTGTATATACCTTTTGCTATATTAAACCTTCGACTGTTATATTTGTGTGGACCTGATTTCATATGTGGGAAAGTGTTCATCATACTTAGATATCGTGTACTGTATGGCCAGAAGTTAAAGTACATCAAGCGGTAGTGGTTTAATGATACCATACTTATCAATACAGTCAGGGAATTGTACCCCTCAGTTACAGTTACCATACAATATACTATGCAATATACTAATATACAATATACTATATAGTGCAAAGCAGAAATGGGATGAGGTACAATTTAGGTACAATTTACAGTAAGGTGTACTGAGGTATGGGTTGTAGTGCAAATTCTTTGCCAATAAATATAAAGTGTGTTTAGGTGTTCTAAAGTGTGTAGAGTGGGTGCTGCAGTGAGTTGTTTGTTTAAAGTGAGTGTGTGCGGTGCGTGTGGATGTGTGTGCTGTGAGTGCATGTGATGGTTGTTGCATAGTGTTATTGTTCGTTGAGCAACCTGATGGCCTGGGGATAGAAGCTACTCTTTGATTGTCCCTTACTTAACTCAGAGCCTGGGTAACGGGGCGCTAGTGACTCAAGGAGACACAGGGAAGGGATATGAATTTGACACTGGGATGACGAAGAGTTGGATAGGATTTGTAAGACCATTAAATCAATGTCTAGGGAGGATGCGCCTCATTCAATTTAAGTTGATGTATCTCTTCTACTGGACTCCCTCCAGACTGTTTAGACTCGTGTTAAGAGACGCACCAAACTGCTGGCGATGCAAGACAGAGGAAGGTCACCTAATGCATTTATGGTCCTGTGATGATCAACTTTTGATGATCAACTTTTCTCAAATTTCATGTTTTGTTTTAGGTGATGGATCGGTCTTACTAGTAACGCTGCTGGCCAGTACGACTACGACCATACAGTCTTTATACCCGTATCACTGTACGTGGTATTACAACTCTGTACATGCATCTGATTAGCACTACCTACCATTAGTACTCATTTATATATTGTATACCCAGTTTAATCACCTGTACATTGTATATTACTATTGCACTTTACTGTTACATTTGCACTCTGGTTGGATGCCAACCTTCTTTTCGTTGTACTGTACTTGTGCTGTATAATGACAATACATTTGAATCGACTCTGACTGGGGGGATTTTAGGGGGGGTTGATATTTAGCTATTCTGCGCTATATGTCAATTCACATGCCATCTCCCCAAGGGACTAATATTGGCAGACTGATTGACCTGTCAACCAACTTGGAGGAAGATTTTCTTTCTTCTTACATTTTACCTTCTGCGAGTTTGGCAGTCTTGAACATGTGTAAGGGTCCTAGGCTATCTACAGTAAATCTGCGGCAACACTCTCGTAAACAATCTTTTAAGTCACTCCACTTTGTAAAGGTGGGGAAAGGTTGGCATGTTTGAAGACTTTTTTGTTATTGAAGTAGCCATCTATATTTGATAGGTTGGACGCTGTTTCTTTTTCTTTTGTCTTTATAATTTATTATTCTGTATTATTACTGTTTGTTATTCTCCTGTGGAGTTATGTTTTTTGTTACTGTGGTTATTGTGTTGTCTTGTTTCATGTAATTAATAATAAAAAAATTTGATCAAAAAAAAAAACATTTGAATCGACTCTAATCGGTCTTAATAGAAGGAGACGAGCACATTAGAAGTTGGGTCCAAACTAGTATCATGATAGGCAGACGGATTCTCTCTCCTAAGAGGATGGAAGAATGAGGGAGATGAGTAGCAGCGTTTGAAAATGTCTTATAAATGGTTTGGAAGATTGGATACATATACAAAAAAAAATCATTTTTTTATCCACTTTTTCTCCTTCTTTTTCTGTTTTTTCTCCCATCCCAATTTAGTCGTACCAATTCCCCCCTCCCCTGTCTTGATCGTTGCTCGCATGTGCCCCCCACTGGTCATCGTAGGGAGGGTTGAGCATGTCCCCTCCGATACATGCAGGGTCAGCCAGCCACATCTGTTCACCTGCCAGCGCGGACTCTCATTGGCGAGGTGTAACATGTGGGAGGCTCACACTACCCTCGACATCTCCTGTCCTTGCTGTGCAGGCGCCCTGACCGACCTGTAGGAGTCGCTGTTTACAACGACCAGACTACCATCCATCGACTCCCCTCCCGCTGACTCTGCCAATTGAGTCAGTATGACGGCCGGCCCAAGCCGGAGGCAACGCTGACAGCCGGATTCGATACCGGTGTCTCGCACGTTGGTGACGAGCGCTTAGACCGCTGCGCCTTACAAGAAAAAATTCTAAACCTTTTTGGAGGGCACCTGATATGGGGTTATACTCAGTGGGGAGATGTGGGTTTTCTGTTTAGTGTCTTTATCTATGCATGGACAAAGATATGTCTTTTCTTATGTACTTCCCTGTCTTAGAACGGGTCTGTTTGTCAAGATATGTCTTGTTCCAAACATCTGAGTCCAGTGCATACGATGGAGAGTATCACTGATTACAACCAATGTGGATGTAGTGATGACGAGTGGGTGGGATGTGGGAGAGTTGTGTGTATAATAATTTCTTGATAATAATAATCGTTATTTGTATAGCACCTTTCATACAAGAATTGCAGCCCAAAGTGCTTCACAGCAGTGATGTAGACATAGGCATAAATTGGCATAATTATAGACGGGCATAAATTGTGCAGAGAACTGATTAAAACCTCCCGGAAAACTTTTAATATAAAAAGTATAAAAAAAGATTGTAATATATTTCTGTGTTAAAATGTCCAGCCCCAAGAGAGGTTCCTGCACAGGTTCTTTTGATGCGTAATGTGATTATTATGGTGTATTTTGTTTAAGAAATAACTAAAATGTGAATCGAGGGGGCGGGGGGGGGGGGGGGGGGGGGGGGGGGATGTGCGGCGTGAATGACTACTGTACTGTAATGACTTGTCTCCCTTAAAGGTCACATTTGGGTTTGACAGTTTGGGAAATTACAATGCTGAGTTTCATTCCTCCGGTGGCGCTGACGTTGTTGCAGTGACTCTCTCAACCTCTCTCCTCCAGTCCAAGTCTCTCTTGTGGTTTGAAAGTTATGACAATCCAGCCAGATCCTGTAAACGAGTATTTGCTGAACAACATTTAATAATGCTATGATCCGACAGACGGATGTACCGATCCACAGGAGAAATCGATTTGAACAATAGCCTATACTCGTGTGTGCTGCTTTAGTCATATATATCGGCCTACGTAATATAATAATACAGTAACATAAAATAATAGACTGTTTGTTTTATTGAGGCCATAATATTGACCGTAGTCCATTCTCACTGTAGTGCACACTTCTCGCTTTCTAACACACACATGTACAAACTAGGGCTGTCCCCGACTAAGGATTTGGATAGTCGACTTTGATTGGCCAAAATTAGCCGATAGTCGACTATTAGAAGAAAAAATATTGGGAATCTTTAATTTTTTTATTATTAAAACTTTTTTTTTATCGTTCCATTTGGGCTGTGGGGGGTGCTTAATGTCTGAAGGAGTCGACGGAAGGCTTCTTGTCCTCTGCGAAAGCATGCAATTGGTCCACTGATGGATACATCTTGATATTTGTCTAGTCTAGTGTGTTCATTAGATGGGTGAAATCCTCTTTCAGTGCCTCTGTGCCTGTTTTCTTAGGCAGTTAGCCTCTGGTATGCGTGCCATTAGCGTTAGCCACGCTTCTAGTACCACGCTTTATAATAATAAAATAAAAAAATATTATATATATATATATATATTTTTTTTTTTGCATTCGACTAAGAGGTTGGCAGTCGACTACGGCTCCTTTCGATCGATTAGTCGACTATTCGACTAATAGGGGTCAGCCCTGGTACAAACACACTACCCCTCTCTCTCTCTCTCTCTCTCTCTCTATGCACACACAGACTCAGATTCAGTTTTATTGTTGCATCTTGTCTCGTACAAAAAGAGCTAAATTCTTGGGTCTTTCTTGCCCCCTCGACACACAGAGCCATCTCATATGTCATTATCCAGATATCTCTGTACATCATATCTATAATTCATGTTACTGTATGTACGTCATTGCTCCACTTGTCTACTCTCTGTATAAATATATTCTAGAGATTGAGGCTAGGTGCCATTGCTGTAGCCTAGGTCTCTCCATGTTGCAACATGTCATTATTTAGGGTGCGTTTGTTTTGCAGTCTCAAATAAGAGCCTCTGTCCGGTGTCTTAATGGGGTGCGTTTGTTTTGTAGTCTCAAATAAGAGCCTCTGTCCGGTGTCTGATAGGGTGTGTTTGTTTTGTGGTCTCCGATACGAGCCTCTGCCTGGTGTCTGATAGGGTGTGTTTGTTTTGCGGTCTCGGATACAAGCCTACGCCTGCTTTCTGATGTCGAGCGTGTGTTTATATTAGAGGGGATATTTTTAGTTGGCCCCCCCCCTGCTCTGCATGTGAATGCAGGACCCATGAAAGCAACAGAATACAAAGCAGATGCTTCACTGCTCTGTGCTATTATAACTGCACCCTGAACAACACACTGGCTGCTCAAGACATACAATTTTGTGGTGTGTGTGTGTGTGTGTGTGTGTGTGTGTGTGTGTGTGTGTGTGTGTGTGTGTGTGTGTGTGTGTGTGTGTGTGTGTGTGTGTGTGTGTGTGTGTGTGTGTGTGTGTGTGTGTGTGTGTGTGTGTGTGTGTGTGTGTGTGAGAGAAATAGAGAGAGTTTGTGTGTGTGTGTGTGTGTGTGTGTGTGTGTGTGTGTGTGTGTGAGAGAAATAGAGAGAGTTTGGGAGTGTGTGTGTGTGTGTGTGTGTGTGAGTGAGAGAGAGAGAGAAATAGTGAGAGCGCTCCTCTGTGTGTGTGGTTGTGATTATTCTCAGTGTCTGTACTTTGTGATATTGTGGGTGCAATGAAGTACGTGGGGCTCTGGTGGTTCAACAAGCGCAGTGAGAACGGAGCTCCAGCCCTCTGCAGCACAGCGTGCTGTACTCCACTCTGTGTAGCTGAGGCACAGCACACTAGCAACAAGCAGATATGAACATCCATTACCGCACATTATATCGACTTCAAGACTTCAAATTCAAGATCTAGGTCAGTTCACTGAGCTTTGGTCATAACTCGCTCTGTTACATGTTCCCGTTTAGGCCGTCCATTTTGTCACGCTGCAGTAGGGCTGGATGGTATGGTCTAAAATGTATATCACAGTATAATTTGAAGCATAGACGGTAACGGTATATATCGCGGTATATTAATTTATCTTAAAATGGCTAACGTTAGCCCGTTGCTGCGCTAAAGCAAGTCTCCTCTCAGCCTCCTTAGCCAAATTGAAATGCCCAAACGATATGACAAGGTCCGTGAGCAAGTGGAGAAAAACTCAGTACAATTAAACACTATGCAACGACCACTGCAAACGTTGAGTGAATCGTCAAGTAACGTTAACGTCATTGCTACTGCTGTGACTAGCTGCTCTAGTCTATCGGTGACAAGGTATGAAGGTATAATCAAAATCCATACCGTAGGGCAAATTCATACCGTTTATACCGTATACCGTTTATACCGTCCACCCGTATGCCGGCCTTGTCGTGTCATTACAGAACAGTTATGCTGCGTTCACATCATGGAGGGGAGATGGTATCTAGGAATTTACCACTTCCTAATTCAGATCCATTCACATCAGTGTAAACTTTACTTGGGAACAATTTCCTTTATTGATCCCTTTGGGGAAATGCAGGCATCATAGCAGCATGGGGGAGGGGGGAGGGGAGGTACAGGTAGTAGAAGACAGACATAGTACAGTGGAGAAGTCAAATAAAATAGAATAAAAATAGGCAGTGACAGTGTAAACAATATAATTAACTCTGGATATGGGCAAGTAAGCAGTATAAAAAGGTCAAGGTGCAAGATGAGGGTATGTATGCTCTCTCAGTTATATTTTCTCTACAATAAATATAGTTACAATATATATATATATAATCTAATCTAAAAATGCTAAATATATGCTCTGATGAAGTAACTATACAGTATGTCATAAGGTGCAGTATGCATAAGGTATGTATGCCGTGATATATCTTTCTATTTCTGCCACTTCAGGAATATATACAAACAATATCAACAAACAACAGGAGTGACACGGCTATTTTTAAAGCGGCACAGAGTAGTTTTGAGTATTACAAATTGCCCCTCTACAATAACTAGCTTCTTTGAGGTTCATAATCTCAACACAAATCCCCCAAAGATCACCCTTTGAAACCAGGTGAACCAACGTTGCACTTCGAGGAGGCTCCTTTGTGTGGTAACGGTGGTGGGAGGGTAGTGCAGGGTTTCCACTTGTCCTGGACAAGCTGGAAATTCAGAAACTAAATTTCCAATCATGGAAAAGCTAGAAAATGTACCACAATGACAAAATATTCAGGAGACATTTTGAATTGTATTGTAGCCCCCTCACTCAGGTGGCCTATGTAAACCCAGGTGTGTATTTACCGTACTTTTCGCACTATAAGCCGCACCTGACTATAAGCCGCAGCAGCTAAATTGAATGATGTGTACATATATAAGCCGCACTGGACTATAAGCCGCATGTGTTTTAATGTTTAATTACCATATGTAAGGAGTGGAGCCTGCGGCTTAATTTGACTCAACACGGGAAACCTCACCCGGCCCGGACACGGAAAGGATTGACAGATTGATTGCTCTTTCTCGATTCTGTGGGTGGTGGTGCATGGCCGTTCTTATATTGAGCTTTAAGTTCCCACCTCTACAGAGAATGACTCCCACCTCTACAGAGAATGACTCCCACCTCTACAGAGAATGACTCCCATTGGGACACAATACTGTCGGACAAATAACAAGAATTAACTCATTTACAAGTTGTATTAAGTAAATAAGGGAACAGATAAATAACATTTCAATGCAGTAAAAAAAGCAATATTTAAATTTTCTGGTTTTGTCCACATATAAGCCGCACCGTTATATAAGCCGCAGGGTCGAAAAATGGGGGGAAAAGCCGCGGCTTATAGTCCGAAAAGTACGGTAGTTTGGAACTGGTGGTAGGACTATAGCGGCGCTGCCCAATGGCTCAGTTCAGTTCAGTTCAGTTCAGAGTTTTTATTTGCCACATGGAATAATACAATCATAGTTTCTTCATTAAAAAATCATAAATAGCCATTCCATGGACAAAAGGAGCAGGAAGAAGAATAAATCTTATAATTACCTGCCCCTTATTCCTAAACTAACATGTATTTTCTTAATGGTCGGCGTATAACCTTATTTACACAAATAATCATTTATACCATTATAAAAGAAACACAATCCACAGTTAAACAAGAAAAATTTAAATAATAATAATAATAATAATGATAAAGAAGAAAGAAGAAAAGAAAGAAGAGAAAAAAAAATAAAAAATCTCACTATTCAGATCACATTTTGATTTTCATACTGACTAAATATTTTTTTTTTATACATTTTTTTGAATTGATAAACACTGTTACATCCCTTAAGCTCGCTATGGAGAGAATTCCATAACTTTACACCAATAACTGAAGGACTCATGCATAGAAAACACATTAGAATGTTTTATTTGAGTGGCGTTCCCCTTTAAGATATATCATACTTTATTTAGACTTTTCAGAGGTTAATGCCCTTTTTTAAGTCATCATTTAAATAACTTTAAATTATCACTATGTCATAACCTTTGATCTCTTATTTTGTGCTTGACATTACAAATAAAGCACAAACTAGAAGACTGAGAAGACTATAGGCTGCTCTGTCCATGTCTCCCTGGCTGCACCTGCTCTCATCCTCCCCTCCTTCTCTCCCCCCCCCCCTCCTTCTCTCCCCCCCTCCTCTCCTCCTCCCCTCCTCCTCTCCTCCTCTCCCTCTCCATGCTATCAAACAGCCATCTGTCTCTCCTCCCCCTGCACACATAGTAGCAGTGACACGTTCAACCGTAATCCTGAATGAAGAAATGCTCTCCGTTTGGCTGCACTTTAGTGTTCTCTGTTCATATGTGGCTGTTTGTCTTAGTAAGAGGCGTGTCATGTGTGTGTGTGTGTGTGTGTGTGTGCGTGTGTGTGTGTGTGGGGGGGGGGGGGGGCATTGTAGAGGTCATGTTAAGGTCATTCTGATTTAGTGTCTGAATGGCTTATCAGGCAGGGGCAGTCTCCCAAGTTACCCTGGTCGGCCACTGTGTGTGTGTGTGTGTGTGTGTGTGTATATATATATATATACATGTGTGTGTGTGTGTGTGTGTGTGTGTGTGTGTGTGTGTGTGTGTGTGTGTGTGTGTGTGTGTGTGGCCGCACACACGCAATGTATGTTCCACCAAATGCATTTGCATGTGGTGACATTATTACACACCTGGCCAGCCTCCTTATATCACACGGTCCAGTTCACTCCCAGCGACCTGCTGTTGTCTTGATGTGGGCGGCTCCACCGCTGGGGTCTCTCCCCGCCTCCCGCCTCACGTCAGCAGGGGCTCGTAACTCAGCCGGCAGTGGAAGGCTGGTCAATAGGAGGGACGGAGGGCGGTCGTGACTCATGTCCAATCACTTGTTCTCACCATGGGACCACTGCCCAGCTCTCACTATGGAAGGCTATCATCTGACATACATCATATATCAGACATACTGTACATCATACATCTGACATGCATCATATATCAGACATGCATCATACATCAGACATGCATCATATATCAGACATATATCAGACATACATCATATATCAGACATGCATCATATATCAGACATATATCAGACATTCATCATACGTCAGACATGCATCATATATCAGACATACATCATACATACATATATCAGACATACATCATATATCAGACATACTGTACATCATACATCTGACATACATCAGACATGCATCATACATCAGACATGCATCATACATACATATATCAGACATGCATCATATATCAGACATACTGTACATCATACATCACACATACATCAAACATCAGACAGACATGCATCATACATCAGACATGCATCATATATCAGACATGCATCATATATCAGACATACTGTACATCATACATCACACATACATCAAACATCAGACAGACATGCATCATACATCAGACATGCATCATATATCAGACATGCATCATACAGTACATACTGTACAGTACATCAAACATGTTTTTTTCAGATAGTTTTATTTGCGATATGCAACAAGTACAATGGGATTCTTACTCTCTGTTTGCTCCACAGCATAAAGGAATAAAAAGCAACAATTAACAGAATAATAAAGCAGGTATTTATATTAGTGCTGTCAATAGATTACAAAATTTACTAATTAATCTCACAATTTTCTGTAATTAATCTAGATGAATCTAGATTAAAAATAGCATTTTTCGATTTAAGACCGAAGCTTGTAACAGATATTTACTTGAGTAAAATCATGGAATTAATGTAAAATCAACACAAAGAAAGTATATTTAGATTCAAAATATTTTAATAATATAAATCATATTAACAACAAAAATGTGTTCCATCTTCATGTCAGATGATTTTCAAAAAGGTGCATGAGTCTATGCAAAAAAAGAACAAGCAAATATACTGCTGAAAGTTCAGAACGTCGAAAAATGTTCACTCCATAGATTAATCTAGATTAATTAATTTTAATGCTTTAATTAATTTAAATCAATCTCCAAAGTTAAAGCACAAATTTTGACATCCCTAATTTATATACAATAAACTTGTCTGCGGTAATACAATAAACATACATCAGACATACATCATGTACCAGTCATACATCAGAGACATAAATCATATATCAGACATACATTATACATGACAGACTTTGGATCCTACTCGTGATCACACCTACTTTTGGGGGGAAGAACTCAAACTCGATTTATGTAGATCACTATTATATTTGGCCTGTTTAAAAACATGAACGAAAATTTTGTTTTGTTAGTGCAACAAGTTATGTCATGCGATTACTTTCTAACACATTCACACATTACTGTGAGAGAGGTCTACTGTAGAACATGCCATGTTCATGTGTGCTCCCGTTCTCCTTTCAGGTAAACCTCTACTCTGACCCTCCCAAGCCCAGCCATTATGTCCAATCTGGAGTGATCCAGGATGGTTCAAAGGTCATGACCCTGACCTTCGCCCAGGCTCAGAGGGCGGAGCTCAGCTCAGGTGGTGTTCACCTGCACGGACATGGGGCTCACAAAGGTATACCCTCCGATCTATCACATCAAACACAATATCTCATCTGTTATCAAGTTTAGCTGACCTGCACCAATCAGTGCCTTTTATATAAGACCATAATTGTCTTAGTATATATATATATATATTAGTGGTGGGGGGGGAAATCTATACGTAGTAGTATCGCAATACTTTGCGTGGCGATACTGTATCGATACAGGAACGCCAAGTATCGATATTTAATTATTCATAATAAAAAAAACGTTTTTATTTTTTTTTCTATAAGGAAGTTGCATTCAATACCTGTAATAGTACAGTAGTCCACACACACACACATGTGCATTCAGTTAAGTTGGAATATGACTGTAATACAAACAGTTCAGTTTGTCAGGTACATGCAACACAGATTACAGTGTTTACATCTGTCTGCTTGAGAAAATACCATGTTCTGCAATAAAAATTATTGAAGTGAGATGAACAGACTGAACTTTTTATTTTATTAGATAAAACATGTTGACAAAGTTTTACTTTGCAGTTGAAAAAAGGTAATAAATTAAATTATATCAAAAAAAATAAAAAATCCGCAATACTCAGCATATCGTGATATATTTAGTATCGCGATACTATCGTATCGTGGCGCAAGTATCGCGATAGTATCATATTGTGAGGTCTCTGGCGATTCCCACCCCTAGTGTGTATAAATATGAATAGAAAACGGTAAATAAATTGCTGATGTACGAAGGAGCATATGCACTGAATTATGCACAGGGCCAGTGCACATCAACCATGTATGTTACCAAGTATTGTATGAGAGAAACAAAAGATCTGTCACAACAACTTAGTCTTTCAACCAAGGTGTATGAACTAGAAACAACTAGTAAGGGAGAACGATTCAGCAACTCTTGGAGGTCGATGGATGTTCTAAAAAAATTATATAATTTATTCATATAATTAGAACCAACTCGTTTCAGCAACATGCCTTCATCAGGGTCACCAAGTAGGCTATTGTATGTGGAAAGAGCTTTGCGTCTCAGACCAGCCTCTGTCTCTTATCTTTGTCTTTTCTAAGCACATGTCTCTGTCCATGTAGGAGTCTCCCCTGCCCGTCCGTCCTCAGCCGCCTCCACGTCCTCCACGTCTCCTCAGGCTGGACAGCAGCTGTACAGGACCCTCCTCAAACAGGCCAACTGCTTCCTTCAGCAGGTAGGTACCTGCTCCAGCCAAATGAGCACTTTAATGAGGGGTCTGGTGAATCATTTAGATTTAATTATAGATTGTGTTTTTTTTTTCCGTTTTTTTCCTCACAATCCAATTTATCTGTATTTTGAACTTTGCGTTAATATTCTGGTGCCACGGTTAAAAAATAGATGGGCAGGATAGCAAATGGTTTGATATGATGAATGAAAATGTATTATTATGAGGTTATTTGACTTCTTATTAAATAGAGCAGGCTTGTATCAGGGGGTCCTGGTGGCTCATCGACCTAAGTCACCTACCATTTAATCACAACATCCCGAGTTCAAATCTGACCCCTGACCTTAGTTGCACATCATTCCCTCTCTCTCCCCCCCATGTGTCCTGTCACTCTCTACACTGTGCGGATGAATAAAGCAGCACATAACGCTCTGAACACACTACTGAGCTGTTGTGTTGCCCTCCTCCGCTCTGAACAGACTACTGAGCTGTTGTGTTGCCCTCCTCCTCCACTCTGAACAGACTACTGATCTGTTGTGTTGCCCTCCTCTCTCTCTGAACAGACTACTGAGCTGTTGTGTTGCCCTCCTCCTCTCTGAACAGACTACTGATCTGTTGTGTTGCCCTCCTCCGCTCTGAACAGACTACTGAGCTGTTGTGTTGCCCTCCTCCTCTCTGAACAGACTACTGATCTGTTGTGTTGCCCTCCTCCGCTCTGAACAGACTACTGAGCTGTTGTGTTGCCCTCCTCCGCTCTGAACAGACTACTGATCTGTTGTGTTGCCCTCCTCCTCTCTGAACAGACTACTGAGCTGTTGTGTTGCCCTCCTCCGCTCTGAACACACTACTGAGCTGTTGTGTTGCCCTCCTCCACTCTGAACAGACTACTGAGCTGTTGTGTTGCCCTCCTCTCTCTCTGAACAGACTACTGAGCTGTTGTGTTGCCCTCCTCTCTCTCTGAACAGACTACTGATCTGTTGTGTTGCCCTCCTCCGCTCTGAACAGACTACTGATCTGTTGTGTTGCCCTCCTCTCTCTCTGAACAGACTACTGAGCTGCTGTGTTGCCCTCCTCTCTCTCTGAACAGACTACTGAGCTGTTGTGTTGCCCTCCTCCACTCTCTCTGAACAGACTACTGAGCTGTTGTGTTGCCCTCCTCCGCTCTGAACACACTACTGAGCTGTTGTGTTGCCCTCCTCCACTCTCTCTGAACAGACTACTGAGCTGTTGTGTTGCCCTCCTCCGCTCTGAACACACTACTGAGCTGTTGTGTTGCCCTCCTCCTCTCTCTCTGAACAGACTACTGAGCTGTTGTGTTGCCCTCCTCTCTGCTCTGAACACACTACTGAGCTGTTGTGTTGCCCTCCTCCACTCTGAACACACTACTGAGCTGTTGTGTTGCCCTCCTCCACTCTGAACACACTACTGAGCTGTTGTGTTGCCCTCTGCTCTGAACAGACTACTGATCTGTTGTGTTGCCCTCTGCTCTGAACACACTACTGATCTGTTGTGTTGCCCTCTGCTCTCTCTGAACAGACTACTGAGCTGTTGTGTTGCCCTCTGCTCTGAACAGACTACTGAGCTGTTGTGTTGCCCTCTGCTCTCTCTGAACAGACTACTGAGCTGTTGTGTTGCCCTCTGCTCTGAACAGACTACTGAGCTGTTGTGTTGCCCTCCTCCACTCTGAACAGACTACTGAGCTGTTGTGTTGCCCTCCTCCGCTCTGAACAGACTACTGAGCTGTTGTGTTGCCCTCCTCCGCTCTGAACAGACTACTGAGCTGTTGTGTTGCCCTCCTCCGCTCTGAACACACTACTGAGCTGTTGTGTTGCCCTCCTCCACTCTGAACAGACTACTGAGCTGTTGTGTTGCCCTCCTCCTCTCTGAACAGACTACTGAGCTGTTGTGTTGCCCTCCTCTCTGAACAGACTACTGAGCTGTTGTGTTGCCCTCCTCTCTGAACAGACTACTGAGCTGTTGTGTTGCCCTCCATCCAGGTGCAGATTTTCGATGACCTCCTCAAGAGCGGGAAACTCAGACCATCTGAACAGATGAAGGTAATTATAGCCTATTAGTGTATATGTCTATACTATCATCTCATATCTCTAATCCTGCTGTACAGAGAAGCATAGGCGCACGGGACAAGAGGTCAATTTCTCCCCCTCAAAAAATATAGCTAATATGAAAGACAACCCCCTCCCCAAAAGAAGTAAAAAATTAAGGGGGTCAAAACATTTATATATCATTCTTACCTGTAACTATATATTTACCACCACCCCTTGCAGACGTGCCCCTCACTCACGTTCAGTATAAATAAATATCTGAAAGCAATATAGAATGCCTGAGAGCCTTACTGCATTATATTTGTGTCAGCGGGTATCTGAACGTTGTCTTTTTCCTTTTACATAAATAAAGACATTTCCACCATAAATTGACACAGAAACGCCACAAATTGGTGCATACCGTAAAAGTACACCAGAATGCCAGGAAATGAAGTGTTTGACACTCCTCAACATTTCCTGGGGGTTGAACCAAACCTATGCCCTGCAGAGGAGCCTCTCCTCGTGGCCTCGCTGCAGCCTAACCACGGGGCCGTTGTGACCTCCTCCAGGCTCTCCCCCAGCTGGCCCGGGGACTTGACTCTCTGGAAAGAGGTTACCTGGCAGCGCGGGACGAACACAGACTCCTCCAGCGCAGAGGAGCAGAGACGAGCCCCTTTGATCCCGACCGGTAAGATTAGTTCTCCTCCTAAGGCGGTGAACCCGGCGGTTTCCATTTTTTATTGAACGCTAGGACACGTTTTCTCCACATGTATTGTGTGTGTGTGTGTGTGTGTGTGTGCGTGCGTGCGTGCGTGTGCGTGCGTGTGTGTGGACCTTTCCATTTGGATTGCGGACTGGGCCTTTTAATGTATGTAATAAAAATGTATGTGCTTGTGTCTTTGTGTGTCTGTGTGTGTGCGTCTGTCTGCAATGCACACGTCAGAGAGTTGGAGGGGCGTGTCTTCCAGTGTGGCATGAGCATGGAGGAGCTGAAGGAGCAGACGGGATGGGAGCGGCCCACCTCCGCGGCCCCTCCCACACCACCTCCTCACCCCACCCCTCTGTCCTCGGCCCCTCCCACACCACCTCCTCACCCCACCCCTCTGTCCACGGCCCCTCCCACACCGCCTCCTCACCCCACCCCTCTGTCCACGGAGCCCTTACCACTGCCTGAGGTACCACAATGACTCCATTCATATTGTATCTCGTCAGAAATACAATAACCTAATACAGTTAAAAAAATGTGTCTTTAGTGACGCTAATACCACTTTTTACTGACCAGATGCTAGTGTACTATTCAAGACCAGTCTTAGGAACTAGTGTACTATTCAAGGCCAGTCTTAGGAACTAGTGTACTATTCAAGACCAGTCTTAGAAACTACTGTACTACTCAAGACCAGTCTTAGGAACTAGTGTACTATTCAAGACCAGTCTTAGGAACTACTGTACTATTCAAGACCAGTCTTAGGAACTACTGTACTATTCAAGGCCAGTCTTAGGAACTAGTGTACTATTCAAGACCAGTCTTAGGAACTACTGTACTATTCAAGGCCAGTCTTAGTGTTGTGAAGGATCAGATTAAACCGAATATATATATTTATTTATATATATATATTTAAATAGTATTTGTATATCGTTTGATATCCCCTGTATATTCCTTGTACAATATGCACTGAATATCCCTTTAGTCTACTAAACAGCCCATAATAGTTTCATTCTACCATTGGACGAGAACCTGGCGCCAGGTTGCCATACCCCTAGGTTCAAGTTCAATCGTGCCGCCCAACATGTCGTGGCAAGCCCCGGTTCCGCGTAGGAATACGTCTGGCGAAATACGAATGGTACTATTTGTTCATAGCGCATATATATATGGCGCAAGTAAAGTAGAACTTTCTTTTAGTCCAGTTCTTTACCCTCCAACAGAGTGACAGACGCGAAGCCTCACCCACGACGCACGTGTGGTGTAGTAAGGCCTACTTGGCCTCAGAATAGGCATTGAGATATCGTGTGGATTAATAGTTGAATAGTCATAGTTTGGCACTATACCGTCGAGTTGGACGTATTCTATTAAGCTAATAATAGTCTATTTATGTATGGTGCATCGTTCGGTTAGAGTTATAAAGTTATCAGTACCCCCATCGTTCCTGACGTTATCTGGACGCTTAACCAGGCTGGGCAGACCCCTAGTGGTGCTTGCATCCGAGGAGCTCCGGGCCAGGGCGACTGGACCTGTATATTGGATTACTCTACCCGGACGACGGCGAGCCTTCCACGGCTTGGATTATGCTTTGGGTGCTTTGATTATTCCATGGATAACGGCCAACACTGCGGAGTGTTGGAACTACCCCCCGGAGAGGACTCCAGGTGAGACGGCGCTCTACACCAGTGAGGTCGCCTCACGTCTCTCCGTTGTGGACCGGCAGCTACCGTCCACCAGAGGGTCCAGCTGTATTCGTCTGCGGGCCGAGGTTCTGTGGGCACCGTGTTCAAGACTTTGAATTCTCCCAAGAAATCGTCGGCCAGATGGGATACCGCCAGCGGCTTCTCTAACCCCCCCCCTCCTACTGTCTTACAACCAGCGGGACCCCCCCCCCCCTTAGTGTATCCAGCTATAATCATTTAAGTACCATCGCTATAGTTCCTAAATATCCAGGTTGTATACTTACTCCCTGCGTAACCAGAGATTGGACATTCAATGTTGATTTACCTACGAATACTCATTTGCCATACAAGTGCATATTTCAAATCATAAGTGTAAACAAGTGAACGTTGTATATACCTTTTGCTATATTAAATATTCGATTTGTACATTTGTGTGGACTTCGTTTCATCAGGTGGGAAAGTGTTCATCATACTTATATCATGTACTGGATGGCCAGAAGTTAAAGTACAAGAGGTAGTGGTATTAAATACCATATCTAACAATACAGTCAGGGAATTGTACCCCTCAGTTACAATTGGTCCTTCGAGCCGGAGGGTAACTAGTGTAATATTAATATAGTGTTATTAATATTGAAATGGCCTATGATGAACACTCCACGAAACGGTCCTCCTAACCTAGAACGCCCGCGTCGCAGACGACAGCCACCTCAGTACTTAGAGGATTACACTGTCAGTCAACTACCTAGCCTTCGACAAACGGTAAACGCGGTAAAAGTAGAAAGTAAAATTATGTCTGACCTTAACGACCAGGTTTCCCCGACCACAGAGGCCCTAGTAGGTCCTAATGTAACTGACCAAGCTCACGGTGGGGACCAGGAAGGAGCTGACATGCCTTTACCCCCCGCCACTACCGAAGAAGTAGTCCCCGACCACCCCCGGGAGGAAGACAACCCTACAGAGAGAGAACTCTGCACGGAAGAAGAGGAGGAGAGCGCCGAGGAAATAGAGCTCCAGGACTCCCCAACGAGTACCCCCAGGAGCGGCTCACGCAGGAGCGGCTCACCTCCACAACCGCCTTCCCCCAGCGAAGCGGAGAGGATGCTACAACAGGCGTTCCTCGTCAGCCTGACAGCCTCTACCGAACGCGATCGACTTCAGGGTGAACGCGACCGTCTCCAAGCACAGGCGCTCAGCGAGCGCGAACAACTCCAAGCGCAACAACGGAGCGAAGAAGAGCGCACACGCCTGGAGATGAGACGCCTTCAGACGGAAGAGAATATGGCAAGAGACCGGGCCGACGCCCAGCGCGCCGCTGCCGGTGCCCAAAGAGAAGCAGATCTCACCAAGCACGAAGTCGAGCGCGACAAGTTACAAGCGCAGCTAATGGAGCAGCTGATCCGCAAGGCAACACCCTCTCCCTCCGCCAGGGGTTCAAGGAACTCGTCGAGACAACAGTCAAGGGCAGCGTCTCCTCAACGAGCAAGTGACCCTGAACTTGACCAACAGACCGAGCCTATACCCCCCGCAGACCCCCTTCCCAGACCGGTCCAAGCGAGACCCAGCTACAAGGAAGGAGCGGCATACACTGCGGAGAAGCTAAATAAACGATTACAGGATCTGGAAGATCTGATAGAGGAAGAAGAGGGAGAGGAGGAGAACCAAGCCCGACGACAGCACAGTACTCCACCGGACCAGGAGGTCCAGTACAGTCCAGGCTATACCCCCGCGGCGCTGCGCTACAGACCCCCGACTCTATTCACGGGTGAGCACGACGCACGACCAGCCCCGAGGAATAGCACCTGGACCAGCGGGCCATGGTACCCCGTCAGTACCAGCCCACAGCGAGGCGCAAGAGGGGACTCGCCCAGGAGGTCTCTCCCCCAACGCTCGCCGATGTATCAGCCATCCACGGCGTCATACATTGCCACGCCGTCATTTCCAGACTTCGCCTATGAGAGTCGAGCACAGTACACGGAGCTCCGGATGTGCTTAGAGACAATGATGGTGGATGTCGCTGATGAACGCCACAAGTATGCAATATTACTGAAGCACCTGAAAGTACCGCGAGCGCACAATATAGCGCTAGCCTATGCCACCTCTTCGACACCATACACAGCGGCCCTAGCGGCGCTGGACCAGAGATATGGACGTATATGGGATTACGTAATCCAAGAGATAAGGCATATTGACCGCCTACCCCCAGCCACAGACAATCGCTCATTAGACGACCTGTCAATCAAAGTGCAGTCCCTGGTAGGGATGCTGGGAGCGCAACGGGAAAAGGGCATGCATGAGCTATACGCCAACTCTAACGTCGAGAGGATTTTGGAGAAGCTGCCACCCGCAAGACAGGAGCGTTTTAGGCGGCAGAGAGACTACCGGGATCCCAACGGCCCCGAACCATCCCTCCTTGATCTAGCCGACTTCCTGGCGAGAGAAGTCAGCAGCTTACGACTGGATACATTCGGGCGGAGCACGCCAAGCTCCAGAGAGGGACCCAGGAGAATAAATGATGGAAGAAGATCGGTGACTGTCATGCACCAATCAGAGTCAGTACCGAGCAGTAAGAGTCACAGCACCCCCTCGAGAAAAGAGAAGTGGAAGATAGCGTGTCCCTACTGTGAGAAAGAACACTGGCTGTCACAATGTGACCTATTCACAAAGATGAATGCAGAAGAAGTGAGTCAATGGATAAAGTCCAACAGGCGCTGTTACCGATGTGCGCGGCCACACATGGCAGCCGAATGCCGCCTAAAGAAAAGGTGCAGTCGGTGCGACGGAGCCCATCTAGATATACTACACGAAAGTAACAGAAGACGGCCTCCACCTGCACCATCGAGCGGCACCAAGGCAAGTGTCATGTACATTGACCCCGCCAGCAGCGGCGGCGCCCAAGTGCTCTTAAAGGTAGTCCGTGTGACATTGAGCTACCAAGATAAAGTCATGGACACTTACGCCGTCCTTGATGACGGGTCAGAGAAGACCCTTCTGCTCGCATCCGCTGCGGCCCAGCTGGGACTGCGGGGGAGCAAGAACGAAATGACGATTCGGACAATAAGAAGAGATTTAAGGACGATAAAGGGCGAGAATGTCTCCTTCACTATCTCAGCAAACGGGCAGCCAGAGCGACGGTATAAGATTACAAATGCTTTCACCAGCCAAGAAATAGGACTATCGCAGTACACCTACCCTGTTGCCAAGTTGATGGATAAATATGTGCACCTGCGTCAATTACCTATCCCGCTCATAGACGGCGCTACCCCGACCCTGCTGATAGGCTCCGACCATGCAGAACTCATAGTCCCGATTGACCGGGTCCATACAGGACCCCGAGGCTGTCCTGCAGCAGTCGAGACCCGCCTAGGGTGGACCCTACAAGGCCCCCTCGCTAAATCTCTCAACCGAACAGCAGCCACTAGCTGCCTCCACTCCAGAACGACAGAAGGAGACACCACACTCCTGCAGCATGTCGAGAAGAAAATTGACTGGCGACGTTGTGCGCTGCTCCGCGCCTCCCTGATCAAAGACGGCTTTGATCTCCGGCAGCGGGCCAGCAGCGACCCCCCAGTATTGCGCAACCTCAACCCGGAGGTCGCAGAGGACCCAGCAGCAGATGAAGAGGTCCGACACAGTGTGAAGAACAGTTTCTACGTGGACAACTGTTTACAAAGCGTTTCGACTCAAGAAGAAGCCGAGGCTCTCCTAATCAAGTTACGCGCCTCCCTGATCAAAGGCGGCTTTGATCTCAGGCAGTGGGCCAGCAGTGACCCGCACGTATTGCGCAGCCTCTCCCCCGCGGACAAGGCTGCCAGCAGCGAGACCTGGATGGCGACCATCCCAGGAGAAGCCCAAGAAATGACACTAGGACTAGTCTGGCGCTTCAAAACAGACTCGCTCCACTATAGACACAAACCCTTGGCTCCAGAGCAGGGAAGGTCGACGGCGATACCGACCACCAGACGGAGTGTGTACAGAACACTCGCCAGACAATATGACCCGTTGGGATGTATTCTACCTTACACCACCAGGGCAAAGATGATTGTACGAGCACTATGGGACAAGGACCAGGGCTGGGACGACCCAATACCCGCACACCTTGCCTCAACATGGAGAGAGTGGGAGACGGAACTCCGCTCACTCCCAGGCGTCAATATACGCCGCAGCTACTTCCCATCCACAGTGAGGCCAGAGACATGCGAGATTGATCTACACGTCTTCAGCGACGCCTCCGAAGTAGCCTATGGATCGGTGGCCTACTTGCGTGCCCAAGAGAAGGGAGGAAAGATACACACTGCTTTCATCCTGGCCCGCTCAAGAATAGCCCCACGTAAGCAACAATCTATCCCACGTCTAGAGCTCTGCGCCGCCCTAGCAGGAGCGCATCTAGCCACGTTAATCCAACGTGAACTCACCATTCCGGTGCACAGAACAATCTTGTGGTCAGATTCCACGACAGTACTCACATGGATCAAGTCTGATTCATGCAGATACAAAGTCTTCGTGGGAGTCAGAGTCACAGAGAGTTAACAGAAGCAGCGAGCTGGCGGTATGTGGACACCAAACACAACCCAGCTGACGTCATCACCCGGGGAATGTCTCTGGATGACCTAACCCGTCGCAACATCTACAGTGACGGACCAGAATTCCTCAAGCTCCCGGAAGGAGAGTGGCCTACGCCCACCCCACGGGAAGCAAGTAACGAGGAGGCTGAGAACAAGAAACCTATGTTCTGTGGACTGAGCACAGTCGCCTCCACAGACCCCAACATAGATGACTGCATTACCCTAGAGAGTGCGCAGCAAAGAACATTCCTGCGGCACCACCCAGAGATTCAGTCCACCACTGACATGTCAGCAGCTGACTACGAAGAAGCAGAACTTCTTCTACTACAACGAGCCCAGAGAGACTCGTTCCCCGATGAGCTAGACTGTCTACAGGGAGGAAACCCCGTCCCATCAGACAGCAGACTGCTCCACCTGGCACCAGAGAGTGACGCCCATAATCTCATCAGAGTGGGTGGTCGCCTGCGGAGAGCCCCCGATCTACCGGATGACATTAAGTACCCGATAGTCTTGAACAGCCGACACAAGGTCACAGAGCTGATCATAAAGAAATACGTCTCCAGTGATGTAGCAGATGTCGACCCAGTCACCCCCAACACACTCTTAATGGGGCGGCTGGACCCCGCGCTACCCCAGACAATGTACAGGCCTGAAGAAGCGAATGGCCGAAGAATGTGGATGTACAGTCAAGTACTAGCTGACAAGTTTTGGAGCAGCTTCCTACTCCACTACCTACCGTCTCTACAGACCCGCCAGAAGTGGGTAAAAGAGAGAGACAATTTGACAGAAGGAACAGTCGTCATGATTATCGACCAGTCACTACCCAGAGCTATGTGGCCGGCTGGCCGCGTAAGCAAAGTGATCACCGGTGCCGATGGCAAGGTCCGAGCAGCTGAAGTACTCGTCCAAGGGCGCACTTACACACGACCCGTGGCGAGGCTCATAGAACTGCCCCGACTCCCAGATACTATCGATGATGACCATGACCCCATGACTTTGTGAGTTGACTGACCCTTACAGCGGACCTTGAGTGGTAGACAGTGCGGTTAATCTGTCTCTGCTTAGCTAATTAGGTGGGACTAATTAGGGGGCGGCTGTTGTGAAGGATCAGATTAAACCGAATATATATATTTATTTATATATATATATTTAAATAGTATTTGTATATCGTTTGATATCCCCTGTATATTCCTTGTACAATATGCACTGAATATCCCTTTAGTCTACTAAACAGCCCATAATAGTTTCATTCTACCATTGGACGAGAACCTGGCGCCAGGTTGCCATACCCCTAGGTTCAAGTTCAATCGTGCCGCCCAACATGTCGTGGCAAGCCCCGGTTCCGCGTAGGAATACGTCTGGCGAAATACGAATGGTACTATTTGTTCATAGCGCATATATATATGGCGCAAGTAAAGTAGAACTTTCTTTTAGTCCAGTTCTTTACCCTCCAACAGAGTGACAGACGCGAAGCCTCACCCACGACGCACGTGTGGTGTAGTAAGGCCTACTTGGCCTCAGAATAGGCATTGAGATATCGTGTGGATTAATAGTTGAATAGTCATAGTTTGGCACTATACCGTCGAGTTGGACGTATTCTATTAAGCTAATAATAGTCTATTTATGTATGGTGCATCGTTCGGTTAGAGTTATAAAGTTATCAGTACCCCCATCGTTCCTGACGTTATCTGGACGCTTAACCAGGCTGGGCAGACCCCTAGTGGTGCTTGCATCCGAGGAGCTCCGGGCCAGGGCGACTGGACCTGTATATTGGATTACTCTACCCGGACGACGGCGAGCCTTCCACGGCTTGGATTATGCTTTGGGTGCTTTGATTATTCCATGGATAACGGCCAACACTGCGGAGTGTTGGAACTACCCCCCGGAGAGGACTCCAGGTGAGACGGCGCTCTACACCAGTGAGGTCGCCTCACGTCTCTCCGTTGTGGACCGGCAGCTACCGTCCACCAGAGGGTCCAGCTGTATTCGTCTGCGGACCGAGGTTCTGTGGGCACCGTGTTCAAGACTTTGAATTCTCCCAAGAAATCGTCGGCCAGATGGGATACCGCCAGCGGCTTCTCTAACCCCCCCCTCCTACTGTCTTACAACCAGCGGGACCCCCCCCCCCCTTAGTGTATCCAGCTATAATCATTTAAGTACCATCGCTATAGTTCCTAAATATCCAGGTTGTATACTTACTCCCTGCGTAACCAGAGATTGGACATTCAATGTTGATTTACCTACGAATACTCATTTGCCATACAAGTGCATATTTCAAATCATAAGTGTAAACAAGTGAACGTTGTATATACCTTTTGCTATATTAAATATTCTATTTGTACATTTGTGTGGACTTCGTTTCATCAGGTGGGAAAGTGTTCATCATACTTATATCATGTACTGGATGGCCAGAAGTTAAAGTACAAGAGGTAGTGGTATTAAATACCATATCTAACAATACAGTCAGGGAATTGTACCCCTCAGTTACACTTAGGAACTAGTGTACTATTCAAGACCAGTCTTAGAAACTACTGTACTACTCAAGACCAGTCTTAGGAACTAGTGTACTATTCAAGACCAGTCTTAGGAACTAGTGTACTATTCAAGTCCAGTCTTAGGAACTACTGTACTATTCAAGACCAGTCTTAGGAACTACTGTACTATTCAAGACCAGTCTTAGGAACTACTGTACTACTCAAGACCAGTCTTAGGAACCACTGTACTATTCAAGACCAGTCTTAGGAACTACTGTACTACTCAAGACCAGTCTTAGGAACTACTGTACTACTCAAGACCAGTCTTAGGAACTACTGTACTACTCAAGACCAGTCTTAGCACCCCGTAGCTGGGAGGCCAACATTACCAAACCAAGATAGTAAAAACAACAGACAAAACACTATTGGAATTATACTCATCATTACCTGACTCAGATTGTCTCCCGTTCTTTCTCTCTCCCTCTTTGTCTGTCTCTCTGTCTATGTCGCTATCTTTCTTTCTCTCTCTCCATCTCCATCACCATCTCCACCTCTATCTCCATCTCCATATATCTCCTACCTTCCAGAGCCCAGTGTTGCCTGTCCCAGGGGGCTGTGGTGTGGTGGCTGTGGAGGTGAGCTCTGCCAGTGGAGAGAGTGATGATGGATCAGAGGACCAGGAGGAGCTGCCTAGTATTTTCCTCCGACCTCTCAACCGCAAACATGGACTGGTGGAGCAGGACTTCAGTTCTCTCATGGACCGGTGAGTATTGATTGATGCATTTCTTCATTCATTTTGAAACGGTGATGTGTGTGTGGTGGAATGCTTTTGACTGTTCCTGACTATCTCTCATCCTGCTTTCTAGCTACCAAAGCTTCAAGGAACTGCCCACACTTCTGAGGGAGACCTCCAGCCTGTCTCCTGGTGTAGGAGGTGACATGGACCTGGGTCGGAGTGAGACCTCCAGCCTGTCTCCTGGTGTAGGAGGTGATATGGACCTGGGTCGGAGTGAGACCTCCAGCCTGTCTCCTGGTGTAGGAGATGATCTGTGTCGGAGTCAGACCTCCAGCCTGTCTCCTGGTGTAGGAGATGACATGGATCTGGGTTGGAGAGAGACCTCCAGCCTGTCTCCTGGTGTGGGAGATGATCTGTGTCGGAGTCAGACCTCCAGCCTGTCTCCTGGTGTGGGAGATGACACACAGCTTAGGGATGCAAAACACCAAAGAACAGCAGATGTGGAAAACCAGAGACGGCTCTCCCAGAGGTTAGTCTTTAGTCCTTAGAGACCAGAGTCTTCTACGTTCCACAACTAAATCCTCTCATCTCCACTACTCTCAAATAAACTCTACTTCCTCTGTTGACAGACACTCCTCGTTAGGTCGACGCGAATCACCTCCGGGTCCAAGCGCCACACCGAGGACCGGCAAATCGAATCCTCCTCTCTCTCCTAGAGCGCCCGAGCGGTCCCCCCCCGCACCTCCAGGTCCGCTGCCCGGTGACCGCAAGCGGGCGAGGGAGTCCCACAGCAGCAGTTTGACCAGTTTGGGGGGGAGCGCCGTGTCGGAGAGGAGGGGCTCCTCCAAACTTCAGCCTGGGAGCAGGAGAGTGCTTTCTCAGGTCAGCTGTAGTGTTAGGCCTACTGTCTCAGTGTGTAGTAGCTGTAGTGTAGAGTACTGTGTCAGTGTGTAGTAGCTATAGTGTGTAGAGTACTGTATCAGTGTGTAGTAGCTATAGTGTAGAGTACTGTGTCTGTGTGTAGTAGCTGTAGTGTAGAGTACTGTGTCTGTGTGTAGTAGCTATAGTGTGTAGAGTACTGTATCAGTGTGTAGTAGCTATAGTGTAGAGTACTGTGTCTGTGTGTAGTAGCTGTAGTGTAGAGTACTGTGTCTGTGTGTAGTAGCTATAGTGTGTAGAGTACTGTATCAGTGTGTAGTAGCTATAGTGTAGAGTACTGTGTCTGTGTGTAGTAGCTATAGTGTGTAGAGTACTGTATCAGTGTGTAGTAGCTATAGTGTAGAGTACTGTGTCTGTGTGTAGTAGCTATAGTGTAGTGTCTCAGTGTGTAGTAGCTATAGTGTAGTGTCTCAGTGTGTAGTAGCTATAGTGTACAGTAGTGTCTCAGTGTGTAGTAGCTATAGTGTACAGTACTGTCTCAGTGTGTAGTAGCTATAGTGTAGAGTACTGTCTCTGTGTGAACTGTGTTTTTACTAGAGGTGGGCATAGATTAATTTTTTTAATCTAGATTAATCTATCTGCAATCCTGGATTTAATCTAGATTAATCTAGATTAAAATGGCTCAAAAAAAACTGCCGAAGGCATTAAAAATATGTGTGTTCTACCCAAATAATGACCAGAAGTAAGTCCTTACTTTTTCTTTCCTCCTTATGTTTCTCAGGCCAGGTGGCCCATTACACCATGAGCCCATCTCCCGTTTCCAAAATGCATTAGACTGTTTGAAAAAGCTGTTTTGCTATGATAATTGGTAATGAAATATCAAAATAATGTTCAACAAAATAATGTTCAATAAGATGTACTTGTGTTTAATAAGTTGTTTTATTCAGAAGTTAACACAAATAAATAATATTACCAGTACAGTACAGTATCTAGCACACTCTCAGGAGCAAAACAGAAAGAATCATTTCAAACTTGAACTATGTGACATGGCTTGAATCAACTGCTCCAGTGGAGTTGCTCAGTGGCCAATGGTGTCAACTGTGGTTGTACTGGGCAACTCCCAGGTGTAAATGGAACTGTGTGAATGTGAAGCAGGGCGTTCCTGAAAAAGAGCATCTGTGCTCAGCGAACCTACCCTGGGTAAATAAAGGTAAAAAAAAAAAAAAAAATTAAGATTAATACGTTAATTATATTATCGCGCGATACTAGTATAGCGTTAACGCAGCACGTTAACGCCGTTAACGGCCCAGCTCTAGTTTTTACTTATTCAATATAGGGGTGGGGCAATACGAGTAACTCACGTTATGGTACTGTGACAACGATAATATTGCGATACACAATATCTGCGATAATCGATATATTGGAAGACATTTCATCCATGATACATCACGATATCTGTGTCACTGAAGAACAAAATAAAAAAAAACATAAAAAGACAGAATTGACATGAAACCGTATCAGATTATTTGGTGTGCATCACAAACTGGCCAATTGTACATGAAACAATGTACAACAAATTGCATAGTGTCTTTTTAACACACTGACTGCAACTTGATATAACTATTAATTATGTTCCCAACGGAAAACTTTGTTGCAATCTGCAACAACAACAAAAAATCTAATAAGATAACGTCTGCTCACCTCATTCCAATCAGTAAAATGAGATTGTCAAGCAAATAAATAAATACAATTATATATATATATATTATTTCTTTTTTATATTGAAACTTGTCGCAATAGCAAGTACGACGATATATGGCCGTATAGATTTGTTTAGTTCCACCCCTAATTCAATAACATTCTGGCACCCAGTCACCGTGTAGGCCTGTGCTCATCATTACGCAACTGTTCTTTCATATGATTTACCGCATGTGGTCAATACACTGTGATTGTCTCAATATGACACTGCGGATGAGACTGTTCTCCTGACCGTCCCACCGCTTGTTCCATTGTGTCGAGCAGGACGGCATCGTTTCACCAGAGACGGACAGTGGCTTCGTGGGCTCAGAGAGCAGCCGCCTGACTCCCGCTGCAGTTCACAGTCCTCTCCACCAGAGGGACACCGTGAGGTGAGCCACCGCAGCACACAGCTCCCCCTCCCTCCCTCCACCCACATTTACTGCACTGTGTAAATCACACCCGACATCACACCCCCCTCATCCCTCAGACACACACAGTGCACACACACAGAGTCTAACCCCTTGTTCCAGTGTTTTGTCGCCATTTCCCCCTAACACAGACGGTTCTTTTAATCTTATCTGTGTGTTTCCTGTCTTTGTGTGTGTCCCTTCCCTCTCCATTGTGCTGCAGTGTGTCAGTCAGACGGGAGAGAGGCGCAGGGAAGCCCCAGGCGGGCCCCCCCGTCTCGGGACAGCCTCTCCCCGCTCCGCCCCCCTCACACAGGCGCCCCTCTTCAGGGCACAGCGGCGGCTCCCAGCCCGGCACCCGCGGTCGGGTACGGGAGCCACCGAGGAGAGGAGGAGGAGGAGAAGGAGGGGGGGAGGAGAGGAGAGGCAACTCAGCCTCCAGCTCCCCTCGGCACTGGGCCAGCCACAGCCCCCAGCACTGGGCCAGCGGTGGGACCAGCGGTGGGACCAGTGAGTTTGGGCCGGAGAGTGACCTCAGTGAGTCGAACCGTTGACCCTTCAGAAGACATTACAGATGTGCTGGGGCATTGTTAACCCTTTTTAATGTGAACCTTTCATTCATAAAGAAAAAAACAAGGCCTGTAAGCCTGTGATAGTAATGCCACGTTGGAATAACGAGGCATAATTATGATAAGGGATAAGGTTGGTGTAATTAACCTTGTGTCTTTGGTTATTCACCTTGGTCAACGCGATATCTCTCTTTCATCCAGCACCTGCTATTTACTACCTTTCCCTCTCTCTGTGTTTAACCTCTTCCTCCTCTGTCTTCAGCTCCCACGGTGTCGGGAGAGGAAGAGGGCCAGAGTGACGGTTACGCATACGGAGGAGACCCTGCCAATCGGCAGCGCGGATACCGCCCTAGCCCCTCCCCCGCCGGACCGTATCGCCATGGCGATATAACCCTCAGAGCCCTGGGCTCCGGTCAGCTAAAGCGCAAGTGAGTGTCTCTAGTAGCAGCAGCTGCCATGGCGATAGTGGCGTAAACAGGAGCAGATTTATGGCTCCCTTTGGAGACCACAGGCAGGGGCTGGTGAGAGGCAAGCTGCTCCTGCACGGCACAATGCCCTCCGACGGGGCAGCAGCGCTTTCCAGAGGGCAGCCCGGCTCTGCTGATGGTACACTTCCTTTGGCTTCTTGTTTGTGGAAGCTGAGAGGGAAACTACGTGTCAGTAGTTTTGTCCTATTCAGGGTGTTGGGAGGTTCAGTCTAGCTTAGATATCTAGATGTGTCCATGTTCAGTCTAGCTTAGATATCTAGATGTGTCCATGTTCAGTAAAGCTTAGATATCTAGATGTATCCATGTTCAGTAAAGCTTAGATATCTAGATGTATCCATGTTCAGTCTAGCTTGGATATCTAGATGTATCCATGTTCAGTCTAGCTTGGATATCTAGATGTATCCATGTTCAGTAAAGCTTAGATATCTAGATGTATCCATGTTCAGTCTAGCTTAGATATCTAGATGTATCCATGTTCAGTAAAGCTTAGATATCTAGATGTATCCATGTTCAGTAAAGCTTAGATATCTAGATGTATCCATGTTCAGTAAAGCTTAGATATCTAGATGTATCCATGTTCAGTAAAGCTTGGATATCTAGATGTATCCATGTTCAGTCTAGCTTGGATATCTAGATGTATTCATGTTCAGTAAAGCTTAGATATCTAGATGTGTCCATGTTCAGTAAAGCTTAGATATCTAGATGTGTCCATGTTCAGTAAAGCTTAGATATCTAGATGTATTCATGTTCAGTCTAGCTTAGATATCTAGATGTATCCATGTTCAGTCTAGCTTAGATATCTGTCGGATGTATTCAGATTCAGTCTAGCCTAGATATCTGTCAAATGACAATATCGATTAGGATACAGTAGGAGATAAGCTTAGCATCCTTTTTGAATTCCTTTCTTTCTGTGACTCTATACGAATCTTAATGTACTTTTCCCGTGGCAGGTAACATTGTACCCATGCATCTGGTGACACGGCGAACCACCTATAATGTTCACAGTATCATTGTCTTCCTTGCGTTGTATTTCAGGCACGGCAGCTATAGAGAATGTGGATGAGGATTGAGGAGGTACCCTGTGTTGCTGCATGGTGTGGTATTGCATGAGTCGGATGTGATGAATATTAATACAGGACTTATGAACGAGTGGGCAAATATTTGCCGTGACACATGTTGGCATACTAAAGACTCACTCCGACAGTGTGGCGTGCGTGCAGCACATTTCTTTAACATTACACTAGCTCTCTCCTGGACGGGTCATTAAGGACCACTATATATTTATAGACTATGGTCCTTTTGTAAATGAGTAGGTATATCTCGCCCTTCGTTTGAACACAAAGGCTTGAAACGAGCATGAGGATTCATTACAGAAATAACAGGATGACGTTTTGTATTGCAGCATGTGATATCCCCCTTCTCTCTGTGTGTGTGTGTGTGTGTGTGTGTGTGTGTGTGTGTGTGTGTGTGTGTGTGTGTGTCTGTGCGTGCGTGTGTTAGTGAGGCTATCCAGAACCTGCAGTCAGAGGTGACCAGACTGAAGGAGAGGCTTGAGCAAAGTGTTAGAAGAGCCCAGCCTCCCAATCTCGTCCAGGTGCCTCCCAGTCTGGTCCAGGTGCCTCCCAGTCTGGTCCAGGTGCCTCCCAGTCCGGTCCAGGTGCCACCCAGTCTGGTCCAGGTGCCTCCCAGTCCCTTCCAGGTGCCTCCCAGTCCGGTCCAGGTGCCACCCAGTCTGGTCCAGGTGCCTCCCAGTCTCGTCCAGGTGCCACCCAGTCTGGTCCAGGTGCCACCCAGTCTGATCCAGGTGCCTCCCAGTCTGGTCCAGGTGCCTCCCAGTCTGGTCCAGGTGCCTCCCAGTCTGGTCCAGGTGCCTCCCAGTCTGGTCCAGGTGCCTCCCAGTCCCGTCCAGGTTCCTCCCAGTCCCGTCCAGGTGCCTCCCAGTCTGGTCCAGGTGCCTCCCAGTCTCGTCCAGGTGCCTCCCAGTCTGGTCCAGGTGCCTCCCAGTCTGGTCCAGGTGCCTCCCAGTCTGGTCCAGGTGCCTCCCAGTCTGGTCCAGGTGCCTCCCATTCTTTTCCAGGTGCCTCCCAGTCTCGTCCAGGTGCCTCCCAGTCCCGTCCAGGTGCCTCCCAGTCTGGTCCAGGTGCCTCCCAGTCTCGTCCAGGTGCCTCCCAGTCTGGTCCAGGTGCCTCCCAGTCTGGTCCAGGTGCCTCCCAGTCTGGTCCAGGTGCCTCCCAGTCTGGTCCAGGTGCCTCCCATTCTTTTCCAGGTGCCTCCCGGTCCCATCCAGGTGCCTCCCAGTCTCTTCCAGGTGCCTCCCAGTCTCTTCCAGGTGCCTCCTTCAGCACAAGGGAACCAGACGCACCATCTCACATCTACACCTCGCATCCGGTTGGCATTTCTATTACTATTTGGCTCCATTATGACACGATGCGTATCAAAGCCCCAAGCCACAATGTTTGCACTGTATTGACACTTGGGCTACGTTCACACTGCAGGCAAAAAGGTGGCCCAGCACAAATCACAGTGTAAACATGGAATCTGATCTTTTCAATTCTGATTTGGGCCACTTTCAAATTGCAACCTCAGTCTGAACTGAACTTTTCATGTGACTTTTACGTCTCTCTAGATTGACATTCGTCACAATCTTTTACGTCCATCTTCTTTATTGTACATTTGCGCATGTGATTCAGTTCAGGAGCGTGACTGGTTCCCACTGGAATCTGATATTGACCACATAGAAAAAAAATTATAATAATAATGAGAACAACCAAACAAATAAAAATCTGGTCTGATCAATAAATCATACAGTAATTGAGCACTAAGGCTTGCAGTGTGAAGTGTGAACGTAGCCTTATATTCTTGAAGCGTAGGATTTGTCGGTGGAGAATCTTCACAACATTCAGGTCCCTCATAATACCGGCATGTATGTTGTAAAAAAAAGAAATGGAAACAAAACATGTCTATCTAAAGTCATCTACAAGTAAACGGGTGTCCTTGTCGTCACCTTGTAAACACCACCATTCCTCCAAGGTGTCAGGCTCCTCATTCACTTCCATTCATTTTGAAGACCAACTCTAAATATTGTACTTCTGAAGTATAAACAAACTATACAGCAATATAAGTATGTGTAATATATTTGTAGCTGTTGTAATGGGAATTATTAAAGGACAAACGATGAGCCGTTTACATTAATCATTCTGAGTCATTATTAATAATAATAAGAAGGTTTATTTAATAAAGAAAGTTCATGACAGCGTGGCCACGCTGCCAGGCCAGTCACCCGCCAGAGACAGACATGTTTATTATACTCGTGGTAGGCCCCCGCACCCCGTCTATAAGGCACGAGCCTAATCCCTGCCTAATACATTCGGGACGTACCAAGATTGAGAAACTATAGAAAAAACCATCGCCAGTCTACCAAGCACAGTAATACACCAATACAATGAAAAAAATAACCACTGCAAAGCACATAGTAATATACATTTAAAAAATAGCTCTGACCGGCACCATGTTCTAGTTTAGACCTCTAATTATAAATTTAAAAACAAAAAATGTTTTAAACAGAAATCAGAATGTCAACAGCTCACCGAGTGTTCCTTATCACGCGTCCCCAAGGTTCATGCCGGAGGTGACAGCCAAGCGGACGGCGCAGCTGGTTCTCTCCCCTCGGTGTCTCGCACGGAGGAGCCTCGAGACAGCGCTCCCCCGGAATTCCAGGATTCACCCTTTCTGCAGAGTCCGTTTGGCGGCCGACCTCGACACCCATCGGTTAAAAAAAAACATCTCGTCGCCATCTGTAATGGGAATTATTAAAGGACAAACGATGAGCCGTTTACATTAATCATTCTGAGTCATTATTAATAATAATAAGAAGGTTTATTTAATAAAGAAAGTTCATGACAGCGTGGCCACGCTGCCAGGCCAGTCACCCGCCAGAGACAGACATGTTTACCCCCTAGCGTCTGACAGGGACTGACCTAGAGGCTTGGTCAGACATACAATTGAATACATGAAAATGACGTAGAAGAAAACAAAATGGCTGGTTAGAGAAATTAATAATACGACTATGTTATGGCTAAGCCTGGAAGGAAAACAGCGCTCCATCTTACAGTTCCCATGACCTTGGGTTCTGGCTCTATGGCTGGTAGAAACAGCAACTTCGTTATGAAATGGAAAATGATAGAGTATCTTAAAGAGACATACACACATTAACCAGTAAATCTGGTCGGACTGAAACTCAAGCTGTATGACATGATAAAACAACAGATATATAAGAACATGATAATATATTTCCACGACACTGTCAAATGTACTTTATGAGCTAATGTTACCATTTTCAAATGATCAGTAAAGGAACTATTTCTCACTTGAGGTGCAGTTTGACCAACTGTCGACCTTTCACAGAATGTTTAGAATATTTCGACCAACAAGGCAGCAGGTAACCATGGTAACTACTCCCCAACAACGCAAGGCAACGATACACAGCACACTCAAACCTACAACAAATTGACCGGATCTACTTTTATATTTCAAAGATTATATAAAGACAAAATGCCAAAACAAACACATACTTTTGACTCAGAATAGTCTTTTATTGAAATCTGCACAACGGTAGTTTGTTAATACATCGGAAGTATGATATATTTAGACATGGCCCTCAAAATGAATGGAAAGTGAATGAAGAGCCTGACACCTGGCAGGAATGGTGGTGTCGCTTAAGACGGCTTACTTGTAGATGAACTTACATAAGACTTCTTAAAACTTCTTAAAACTTTACAAGTTCTACTAAAGAGAAATATCCCTTTTACAACCCTCCCAGTCTTTGTACTAAGTCCTGTCGGTCAGTCGACTGTCAAAATATCCTCAATCCATGGAATGATGTGGAATCTGGTCTCCTTTCTTCCCTCAGATCTGGCCATAGAAGAAGAGACAACAGTAGAGAGGAAAGAAGAGAGAGATGGAGGGATGATGACCGGGCGGAGGAGGAAGAGAGGACTCTGAGACCAAACCCTAGCAGGAGATCAGCCTCTGTGCCCAGACAGAGACGAGAGCCGGACATCAGTGAGTTTCAGACGCCTCCACCTTCCTTGATTGTGGACTAATAGTCATAGGACTTTGTTGTCTAAGTGATGAGTCGATTGAATCAGAAAATCTGAAAAATTACTAATCGACTAAAAGAGTCTTGATCGACTAAGACTAGGGATGTCCGATATTATTGGCCGATATTGGCATTAAAATGAAATATCGGAAATTATCGGTATCGGTTTTCAAAAAAAATTATTTTTCTTTTTTTTGTACATTTATTTAACCTTTATTTACCCAGGCAAGCAAGTAAGAACAAATTCTTATTTTATTTATTGTCAAAAGTATGCATAATGTTGTGTTAATTCCATGACAAGAGATATGTAATGTTAATTACCGTACCTGAAATTATTCCGTTTTTTTGGAGGGGAAACCCTGCATATATCGGTATCGGTTGATATCGGTATCGGAAATTAAGAGTTGGACAATATCAGTATATCGGATATCGGTAAAAAAGCCAACATCGAACATAATAAATAATATATAATAATACATTTTATTTATAAAGCGCTTTTCAGTAACCCAAAGACGCTGGACATCCCTAACTAAGACCAAACCGACCGATGAATCAACTAAGACAGGACAGCCCTAAACTCAACCCACACATCTGAGTGTTTGTGGGGTATAAGTAATATAAGTAAATATAATATAAGTAATATATTTATGTTTCCTGTCAGCCAAAGTCCAAAACAAATCACTGTGCTGAGTCTAATCAACAATGACCTATTCAATATATTACTTAAGGCTATAACATAACATACAATATGTACTTCTTTCCTGTGGTCGATAAGTACTTTATTTACATATTTTAAGTGAGATCGGGCTGGATCTGACTTGTGATCTTTGTTGCATGTCACCCCCCCCCCCTCCCCCGCTCATGTTTCCTGTCTCTTTTAACTGTACCAGAAATAAAACCAGAAATGGCCCAAAAAAATCTGAGCTTTTGTGTAAAACGTTTTTTTAACCCTCTAATACTCATATACACTCCATAATTCATACACACTACATACCGGTACTTCCTCTGTGAATGATATTGACTTTATTATTATTATTACTATTACTATTATTAATAATAATAATAATGATTCATATTATCTAATTTCCAGCTACAGATTCCGAGCACGCACAGTCCACACCCTGTCCTGCAGCATGGGGAAACTACTGCAGTCATTCAAATACAGTCCACAGCAGAACGGCAGCCACAAGTAAGAACATCGATCTTCGAACAATGTGTGTTTTTAATTTTTTTTTACCGTTTTCTTGTTTAACTGATACTGCTTGAGCAGTGATATAAGCACTTCTTCACTGGATGCATTTGGATCCCAGTATGATGATTAAAATGATGATTCTTGGAGAATTAGAACTTGTTTAATTGTAGTTAATTGTATTGTTGTTGCAGGGCAGCGGGCAGGCCCGTCTGCAGGTCCGTTTGAAACGGTGGACGAACCTGACGGCAGAAGAGGTCAAGCTCCTGTTTGTCCACAGTGTACCTCACACTGCCGCGCGCACTCTGCACGTAAGGAAGGACGAGGCCTCTCTCGCTCGGAGCTAGAAGCTCTGGTCACTCTCTCTTATCGCTCATATCCATAGATTAGACTTGCCTGTACTGGTACACTGCATTCCTGAATCGTGTGTCTTTCACTCTCAGGGCCAGAGGGGGGCGCCCCTGAGACCGTCCACACCTCTTGGCGTTGTCGTCACTGTCCTCGGTGCGGACGGTCGGAGACGTCCAGGAACACGAGCACTGAGCCAGGTTAGAGACCAGGTCATCGTGTCCACTTTACACGTGTTGGTTTTTGTTTTCACTTCATTTATCAACAGTATTTAAAGAGTAAACGTGCAGGTACATTCGCTCCAGGGATCTCCGTCTCAACCTGCTTTCTGATTCGCAGAGCGCAGGAGGGAGCGGGAGCGGGGCCCCGCCCACAGAGGCAGCGGGCCAATCAGCGGCGCATACTTGGCAGCTCCGGCCCCTCATGTGCTGGGTAGCGTGCCCCTGGTGCACTGTGTGCCAGTTCTGTGAGTAAACCCACACGCGCTCCCTAAGGCACAGGATGAAGTGTGCATTAGGCAAATTTCTTACGACCTCTCCGCCGATCATAACGCCAATCTTAATGAAACTCAGTCACGGCCACTCTCCTCAAGCACTGATTCTGTATTGCATGAGCAAGCATAATTGTATGGACTTTTACTAATCTCAAAGAAGGCGTACTAGGGATGTCCGAGCTGATTGTGGAATATTTTAACTAATCCGTATTGATCGTATCGACTATTAAGCCAGATCAATTTCTTTTGTTAAGAAATGTACTGTATGAAAACCATTAAGGGAAAGCTGTGATGCAGGCTTCTTCTTCTTTCTTAATGCTGAGCTATTCAATCGCCAAACATATCTTCCCTAAATTGGATTGGTTTTACTAACTTGAATGTACTTGAAGCACCGTTCAGCTGTATTATCAGGTCTGAACTTGGTATCGGCAAATACTCTATATTCAATTCACGTGATTCATACCGGTAGACATTTATCAATCACTCTTTTATCTGTCTGGATACACGCTGACGTTTCGAGGCATCGGGTCCACAGTACGTACTGACATCGGTTCTACCGTCTCCGTTAAGGTACTACAGTCCCGCTGTGAAGACGGACTCCCGCCCACAGCCCCTCTACTTCTCTCTAAGTGGTGGCGTTGGCGTCACATCCTCAGGGGTCAGGGGTCGCGCGGAGGCCAGGGGTCACACGAGGCGCTCCCTGTCCACAGACGACGAGCAGCAGCAGCAGCAGCAGCGTTCCCTGAGCGGCTCTCTGAACCGGGCCCTCCAGGCGGCCAGAGACATGAGACACACCTCCAGACACATGGCCCGCTCCCTGGCTGCTGGGCTCCACCACCAGGACCGCCTGACTCAGTCCTGCATCTATTAGTCCAGAACGATGCTGTTATTAAAGGTGCTGTAAGTGGGGTTTTCTGTTTGTTCTTACGTAAGTGGTTTACGTAAGCCATCACTGCTATATATTGTCCGGTCAGTAACGTAATCCCTCATCATGAATTGAATTGAATTGAAAATGGGGGACCCTGATGTAAACCAGACGAAAGTCTTTCTCTGGTCTGCATCCCCTTAACAATTGTGTGTATTGAGCCGTACTGTATTGTACCCAGTTCTTTTTTTTTTATATATAATTGAGTACAAGTATACAAACCTAATAATACTCGAGTAAAGTACAAATCCACAAAAACAGTGTATTGTAACGAAGTACTATTACTCAAGTACTTTACACCCCTGGCAAACACTTTATATCAGTAATGGCTGTTAGAATGTGGAGCTATTGAACACTTAACAAAAATATACCACTTACAGCACCTAACACTAACACTTAACACTCAACGTCCTTCAGATATACAGTAAGAACGTGTGTTCAGCTGCTTATGAGAGTGTTAAATAAGCCCCATTCAACCTCAACAACTTTAGGATGAGGCAGTGATGTCATAAAGTGGCTGCCTCCTCCTTACCACTGGGAGTTGAGTTGAGTTTATTTATTTTTTTAATTAATGAAATCTTGCATTCTTCATTAAATGATAAACGAATGAGTTCGAGAAGGAGCAGAAGGAAGCAAAATGCGTATCTAGTCCTGCCCCTTCCTCACAATATCATACATAAAACAAAATCTCTTACAAACCTGAAATAAAAAACAAAATAAACATAAATATACAAATATAACACAAATATAAAAAAATATAAAAAATTTTTAGAGCTCCTTATTTTTTTACTCATCAATGAGAATGATGTAGTCCAGTTGGAAAAGGTAATATTAGGATAGCTAACTAACTAGCTGCAATCTAATGCATGTAGTTACCCTATGATCATCCATCTGTCAGATAGAGATGTTAAAATTATTCTGAAAATAAAGGCTTTAAAAAAAACAGAATAATCGACCAAAACAGTTTTGACCAACTATAAGACCAAACCGACCGATGAATCAACTGACCGGCTAAGACGGCCATGAACTCAACCCACACCTCTGAGTGTTTGTGGGGTATACAGTAAGTAATATACCCCAAAAGTCCAAAACAATCACTGCGACCGGGAGTCGAATCAATAATGATTGTGTTCACGGGCGAGTGCTCTCGCCACTAGACTGTAAGCCACCCACCCGCCCTGATACAAACTGGTATATCGGGTGTCATGTAGGTCAGAGTGATTGTGTTGGAAAATGTTATATTAGGCTAGCTACAGTAGCTAACCAGCAGAGAGCTAATGCACGAAGTTACCCCTATGAATCATCAATCATCCATCCATCAAGCGAGCAAACTGATTTAATTTCAAACCTTAACTGCGGTGTACTATAAATAAGGAGCTTAACTTGTTCAGGGAGAGCGTCGGTTCCGTATCCCAATGCGCGTCATGTCATTCTAGCCGTTAGTCACTCATTACTCCCAGAGCTACGGCAGACACAGAGCGATGGCAAGCTGCCACGTCGAGCAGGATACATTAGAATCGTCTGAATAATCTTGTCACATAACGTATAATATAATGAGTAACATCTGCTTTAAAGGTGGGCTAGGCAATTTCTGAGAAATGAGCAAGAGTGACCTTGCATGTCCAGCTGAAACAGAGCAGGCTCTGCATCACTGTTCAAGCCCAGCGCTGAGCGCGTGCAACACAGATGTTCTCCCAGAGGCACAGGCGGCTTCAGCTCTCCTGAATTTCCCCCAAGGAGATCAATAAAGGAATATCTTATCTTATCTTAAACTGGATTAAAAAAAGAATAATAAGAAATATTTCCCAGCCGGCGGTCGGATGGCATAGCGGAGATTGCGCTCGTCACCAATGCAAGAGGCTGCAGTCTCGACTCCCGGAGTGAGCATTGCCTGCGGCTTGGGCCGATCGTCATACTAACTCGTTTGGCTGAGTTAGCGGGAGGGAAGTCGTGGGTGGTAATCTGGCGTTGTGGACAGCGACGCCTACATGTCAGGTCTGGGCGCCTGCTCAGCGAAAGGCAGGAAATGGTGAAGGCAGCGTGACCTCCCACGCGTTACACTTCACCAATGAGAGTCCTCGCTGCCAGGTGAAAAAAGAGCCACTGGCTGTCTCCACATGTGTCGGAGGAAGCGTGTGGTAGACTTCAGGGTTCCCTTGTACCGACCAGTAGGAGGAACATGCGCACAACAACCAGGTAGGGGAGGGGGGGGAATTGGCATAACGACTAAATTGGGATGGGGAGAAAAATAGAAAATCAAGCGGAGAAAAAGAGGATACAAAAAATATATATATATAGCGCCCCTCGTGGTAATGCAGGGCCTGCTACATGATTCACACTAAGTAACAACACATCTCAGGTATCCAAATATTATTTAATTATTTCACCAGACATTCCTTTTGACCTGTAAATGCACTTGCATACATTGCTATCAAAATACATGACTACCTTTTTAACAGTATATTGTAGGCCATTTAGATTTTTTGTGTGTGTCATTAATAGTAGATCTTTATTGTTGACTTTAAAACCAATGATTATCCACGAAGGAGAGAAATAAGAATTGCTGCTATTCTATCTTCCGGAGGGCACTGAGGGGCACACCATGATCTGGAGTCTTAATAATGTATGAATTATTGGAATGTTGTGATTGTGATTTGAATTTTGGATGATTTGTTTGTGGTATGTTCAAATTGAGTTTGCCGCTTTCAGTGTTATTTGTTGTCGGGCCTCTTCTCTTTGGTACTGTAACGTTGTGCTGTGAATGCACTCCCTCAGCATAGCTTTTGAAATGGGAATAGCGCTGTTGACTGTGATACCAACGTGTCTGGAAGTAATGCAGCATTGTGGAATTAATTGTCTGATGAGGCTATATTCGTTATCTTGCTGTAGGTAGCATTATGATGCATTATGATGCGTTAGGTAGCATTATGACGCATGTCTGTTCCATCCGTTCATACGTTTCAACAGCAAGTGTATTCTATGTGTTTTCATAGAACATGTGTGTTTTATAGAACATACACTTAAAATAAGACCTCTGTATGTTGTAATGTATTCTATGTTTTTGTCACAATGTGTTTTGTCTTTTTTACCCTGATCCTTTTTGTACTTTTGTACCATAAGTGATGAAATCATATTTTTGTGTTTATTAATATTTTGTAGGAAATCATTTTTGCTGTTCCTTAAATAAATGTTAAAATAGCTAATGTTTTATTGTCCACTTCCTTTAGGACTCCGTTACTATGTCAACACGCGTTAGTTGCTTGGTAGACATGCTTTAAAGCACTGGTTCTCAATGTGGGGTCCGGGACCCCCAGGGATCCTTGAGGGGGTTCCAAAGGGTCCCCAGAAAAATGGAGAATAGTTTAACTATTCTTAACTAGAAGTTAAGCCCAACTAAAATGACTACTCTCATCATAGGTTTCACTCTCTCCAATGCTAGCTCCCCACCTATTATAGACGGCTATGAAGCTTTGGACTATGTTAGCTAGCCTCTAACAACAAATATCTTCTCAGATGGGGGTCCCCTGTGACATAATCTAATGAAATGGTTGTCCGCAGCCTAATGTGTATCAATGCAGTGGGGCCTCGACGTGAAAAAGGTTGAGAACCAATGCTTTAAAGGAGCAATAGACGTCCGTTGATTTTGGGCAGAACTTGGAAATAATATTTCAAATCCTTAAACTGAATTCGACAACTCCCTTCCCAATCAGAACGCATCAGGATGCCTCCAAAGCTACGCCCCGCTAGGTAGCTAGCAGGCAACTATGTGTTAGCACTGCAGCAGCAGGTCTTTGTGTACACGTGGAACTGTTGTGCGTGTCACTAGAGGGTTTGAATGACGGCTTGCTCGTTCCAATCATAATTTAAAATCCGAAATCTCGTGATCTCCATTTTGGCTTGCACAAATATGAAATACGATGCACTTTCCAATTCACTGCCTGTGATTAATTAAGCACCACTGTCTACTCTAGGCTACTGTTACCTGAATTATGTATGAGGTATTTGTATAGGATCACAACATTATTTAGCTATTTTGAACCAACTACCTAACTTAAAAAAAAAAAAACATTCTTACTGTTTTTTACTATTATGTAACTTACTACTATGCTACTATACGTATACTTACTACTACCTATCATGCTAATCTGGCTATAGTACTATGCACTCAGAGAGTGTAACACTCGAGTTTGACTATTTGACGAACAATACCACTGACCCTTAGCTGCCAGAGATGTTCCCCTCCTGGTGTCTTGTTCACAATCTGTAAGTCGCTTTGGATAAAAGCATCAGCTAAATGACTAAATGTCAATTTGACTTGGTCGTTCCTTTTGATTGAATGTCGTAGCTCCTGTCCCACCGGAACAACTTGTTATTTTGAGTACTACTATCGATTACTGTCTAGATATATTAAGAAATAGAAAATGCATACCTCCGGCTTGGTCAGTCGTCCCTACTAACACAATTGGCAGTGTTAGCGGGTGGGAAGCCGGTGGGGTATGTGACTCGTACTGATCGGTCAGGGTGCCTGTTCAGCAGGGAGGGGATCTGGGGAAAATAGCGTGAACCTCCGCACGCGTTACGTTCCCCCAGTGAAACTCCTCGCTGTCGGGTGAAAAGAAGCGGCTGGCGACTCCGATGTATCGGAGGAGGCATGTGGTAGTTCTACACCCTCCCCAGGCTGACAGTGGGGCAATGCGCGCAACGACCAGGAAGGGAATTGACATAACAACTAAATTGGGGTGGCTCAAAAATAAATAGAAAGAAAAAAAATTTAAATGCTGCCAAAAATCAGCGGGCAGCCTATTGATATTTTAAAGCAGCGGTTCTCAAACTACGGGTCGCAACCCAAAGTGGGGTTGTGAGTAGGTGACAGGGGCTAGTAAAAAAAATATATATATATTAATAAAAAAGAAAATTAAGTTTCTGGCAACATATTTAGGCTAATATGCCTCATTTTATAAATGAGTATTGATAACATAGTGCTGTAATTAAATGTTCTAATAAATATGCATGATCAAGTTCAACAATGTGTGCTTTTTGATTTTGATATTCCTTAATTCCACGTTGAAATGACCAGATTTTTTTGGGGTCGCCAAAAAAGATCTAAATAAAATGGGGTTGTCGTAAAAAAAAACGGTTTGAGAACCCCTGTTTTAAAGCATTTAAAAGCAAAAAAAATTATATATTTTTTTTAAAACAAACACATGAGCATAAACATAACAACATAAAATTAGATATACAAGCATTAATTAACAGTGCAAAGCAAACCATTTTTAAAGAGATGAGTCTGTTTACTTGGAATGGAAGCCAGTTTATTAGACAGCCGTGGTACATAGGTACACATGAAGTATACTTTTTGTTTGTGCTTCAACACTCGCAAACATAGAATCCCAATAAGTTAAACAGGTTTAGGGACAGACTTAACATTTCATTTATTAATATTTTTTCTCTCTTTGATAAATAACTTTGATATAAATCAATTGGAATCGACAGAGTGAAACCCTATACAACAGCAAATCATAATAGAAAAAATAAAGACAAAATCAAAGCGCTTGCATCACAGAAAAACGCATAGTGCAATATACAACTTGTTTGGCCAGGGAAGAGGGGTGGGCTGGGGGGGGATAAAAAGAGAGAAAGAGAGAGAGAAAAAATATATGAATTTCAAATATTTGGGGTTAAAATTCTTTGCGAAAGCCATTCACCATTGGAAGATTTAACATTGCACCAGAGGAGAAAAAGACGGACAAAAGGAAATACAGATATTAGTTTCTTCTCCGTTGACCACTACAGCTACAGCTAAAACATCACAACACAGAGGCTTCACATTGGCGTTTTTTTTTTCTCTTTTTTTTTTTTTTCAAAATGAAATTCTTTTCAACTACTTCACAGTAAATCAGCCAACAGAGAGACGTTAAAACATCAACATATGGCATATACACAACACACGACTCAGTGCATGGCCCAGATTAAACATCGTCACTAACCAATGATAAGACTTAATCTGACAGGATACAATACTGAAATACAACTGGCCCTTTTAAGATTATTCTTTTTTAAATATCTCGCAAGCAATGGCCTTTCTGACACTAAAACGTGAAATCTCTCCAGGTGGGGAAAAAAAGGGGGTTTGTGGCGAGTAAAGACTTCCGAGCCTGACGGCTGGAGGAGGGGTGGATTCTGGCTATTTACAGAGCTGCTGTTCAGTCGAGCTTCCTGCCTCAAAATTAACGTTTAGCTATCGTCGTCACACAATGTAAAACAGTCTTTTTAATTCTCTGGTTCTCGAAACATCCACACTGATAACGTACAACGGTAACAGTCCACACAAAAGTCCAAGCATGCTACTGATACAAACACCAGGAATAGGGGTTCTTCCCTACAGGCCTTGGATGAAATATATTGCATGTGTGTCGAGTGATATGGTTATTATTTTTATTTTCTTGACTGCATCATCCCTTCAAACTACCCATCCCTCCTCCTGTAAAAATTCACACCGTGAAGATGAACCAAAGGAACAAACAGAGAAAAAATCTCTACCTTTTACACATTCTAGCAGGGTATCATAGCATACAGTACAATATTACATTTGGTACTTTTCGGTTTTAAATGGCCTCGTGTTGATTTAAACCTCTTTAAATTAGTTTAGTTAGTTGCATCCATTGTAAAACATGAGAATACTTGAATGATTTTTTATTCTGTTACAACATATATTTTCTTTTTCATCTATGATGTCGTTGTTTTTTTTGTATTTTTATTCTTTATTCTTCTTGTTGAGCAAGATGCATACACGATGAATGTAGGATTAGTGGCGGGGGGGTCATCGGGGGAGGAGGGTGTACACAGGGGAGGGGTTTAAGAGGAGAGAGATGTGATTGGACGATTTTAGCTTGCCACCTCCTCATCTGGCTTGTTCATGGTCTTGAGCTGTTCCAGGAGGCTGGTGGGAGTGAAGATATGGGTCGATCCTGGAGGCGCGCACCCAGAGCAACACACATACACAAACACGCACACACACACACAGAAGAATATACACACAGACGCACGCACACACACACACACATACAAAAACAGCATTAGATCAGTCCATATTCAGTGGCCTCTTAGGAAAAATGTGTATTCAGCTCTTGCTATGAATGCCTTGATGAGAGCACTCACACAGAATGTTGAAAGTAAATGAACACATTTAGCAACCAAAGTTGAGAAATCATAATCGGTAGCCAGCAATTGAAAAAAAGAAAATGGATCCATTATCGTAGGATTTGTGAACTATTCCTCTCCGAATTAGACACTTGTACAGCCTGATAATAATTATATTACATGCTGCTGAACTGTGAGACATGAAAGCATCGGTGATGACATCACGAAACTGGCAGGTTTCTGTGAGCTGAAAGCATTGACAGAAATCCTGTGACATCAAACCTCTACCACAGCCCAGCAAATCAGATGTTAGCGTGTGTGCATGTGACCTCGACGGCCGTTATCAAAGTGCATGCAAAAGGCTGATAAATACCATATCAACCGAAACAATGAGCACTGCAACAACAACAAACAAAAGAAAAGAAAGGAAAAAAATCGAAATCAGGTATTTTCTAGTTCAATCATGAAATCAACCCCAATTTGAATCGACTTGTCGTCTGTAAATGTGGATGAAAATGCAAAATTGAAAAACGCAATAGCCCTGTGATGGGTGAGCTGAGACTCTTTGGACAGCTGAAGACACATTTCGAAACACAAATACAACTAGAAAAGGTGCTAGACTGGAGTAAACCAAACATTTGTCCCAACTGGTTTGTCGCTAGGCTACATCATCTAATCTACAGATGGCTTACCCCCATCTTCAACAAACCTGTCGGTTACCGTGGCAAACAGACGGAGCAAAGTTTTGATTTACTCTCAACACCGGTTCCACATTTTTAGGGTAAAGGAGAATATCACCCAAGAATTCACATTATGTTCTTCCTGTGCCCCGGGACAGTTGAGTTAGTATTTTGTGAACACGCACCACTCTCTCCTAAAGCTAGAGATCAAAGAGAGAGAACCCTTCAATTGGTGATCCAACTGGAATATAAAATCTGGGGCTGCTCCAGAGACGATGAGTGGGGTTCTGACTTTACGAGACCATAAAATGTATGTTTGTATGAGCTTTTACACCCAAATTAGGCTTTAATTCTCGTTCAAATCTTCTAGCAATGCAAGAATATAAACCTCATTTGGGTGTATACAAAAACTATAGCCTCATAAAGTCAGAACCCCGTTCATTGTCTGTGTAACGGGGAAGCCCGTGAGTCTATCCACAGTCACAGAAACAGGGGTGTTGACAAGTGACTGTGGCATTACGGGCTGGTAAGTTAAACTCACTTCCTCATAACAGGGTTAACAGACGCATAGGTACGGTACATAGGGGTGAATTCATTTCTTAGTGCAGCGGCCTGTGTCGTCGCCCGCGGCGTGGGAGCTCCCCTGTTCGACTCCCCCTCGGGACATTAACATTTAACAACAACACAACGCAGACCAATATGATCCGTCACATCTGGATCAGATGATCAGCCCCAGATTTGACATCCGAGTGACATCGTCAATTGGAGGGTTCTCGCTCTGATATCTAGCTTCAGGAGAGAGTGACGCATGTTCCCAAATACCGACTGAACTGTCCCGGGGGGCACAGGACGAACATACGTGAATTCTTCAAATGGGTGGCATTCCCCTTTAACAGTGCTATTCACCTTTGTCGGTTTGTTTCTGCGGTAAAGCTGCGTGTTTCTTCCATTAGTGTCTTACCAAGTTCGTTCTCCTCGGAAAAACGCGTTCAATTCAAAACTAAACCCGAATTCACACCGGCTCAATTTGCGTGGCCTTTAAGAGGGAAGGAGGGCGGGACTTTCTCGGTACAAAGCGGGCACAGAAGAGAAAGAGGCAAGTCCATCTCAAGTTGGGTCACTATGGCGATGCAGGCATTGTGAGTGCGAGGGGGGGTGGGTGGAGTTTCGGTGTGAGTGAGAGCACGAGTCACAAGAGGTCAACTTCGGACTGGCTTTGCCTCGCTCTCTCCTGTCCCTCGACCGGGCCGTGAAGAAGACGACAACAAAACACGCAGCTTTGCCAGAAACACAACGCGGTGACGTTGCTTCTCTCCGACGTCAAATCATATAGCTACACGAGTAGGTGTTAGACCAAAATAGCAGAACAAAAATTAAAAATTTTTTTTTTAGTAATGACCATTTGGTTCAGGAAGTGTTTGAATGTGGCAGTATGCGGGGGAGGAGCATACTGCGTATGGTGAGCGTTACTTACGGAGAGAAAAGTATAAAACCATAAAAACCAGATGTCGGTTTATAAACGATATTGCTTTAGCAGATTAGTTGAGAATGAGATGGATGCCCTGTACTCAGTAAATCTGACTCGATGGGATGGTGCAGACTTTTGGACGTTACGTTGTCCAAAATACGTTGCCAGTAGTGTAGCGGATGCAAAGGTACTGGCTTACTTACTTAAAGAGTCCCGCGGTCGGAGTTCTGAGCCGGGTTCCCGAAGCTTTGGCAGAAGCGGCGTCACGAAACCTAAAAAGGTTCAATCCACACCACAACTTGCAGGCAAAGGGCCACCGCCAAGACAAAACCACCAGCAGTCCTCCAGCATTTTTGGGATTGCACTGGGGTGTGCACGGGTATCTCGATATAGAGATGTTGGTGCACACCCTAGTGTTATCCCAGGTGTATGTAATGGTGTATGTATCTGCGTATCTAATGTTAGTGAGGGCATGTCTACTTTGTACACTCACTGATTTTATTACCTTTTTATTTACCTACTGTATGTCCTATTTTATAATGTTTTATGTCAGCCCTTTAAAGGACGGGTGTTGCAAATTAGCTTTGGCTACAAATACTATGATACATACAGGCATTCTCTATATATTTGTATTTGTCCCTTTCAAATCAATCAAATCAATCAATACATTTTGAAACAGCTGCGCTACCAGTGAAGAAACAAAATAGCATGAAGTAATCTGTGAATCTGAAGGGCTGGAGGACGATGATTTTGTGTTAGAAATAGGTAACCCTGTTGCCTGCGTGTTGTGGTCTGGGTTCAAACGTTTCGGTTTCAGGACTCCGACCCCAGGACTCTGTAAGTAAGCTAATAGCATCCACTACACTACTGGCAAGTATTTCATACAACTTAAGGTCCAAAAATCCTAACTATCCCCATTAACAGGTGAAAATGACGGTGTGTGAAAGTAGTCTTTCTCCCAGTGTGACAGATTCCCAAATCTGGCAATGACGGTAGTCATCAATGTGATCTCGCTTTCCCCCCAAATAGTCCTACCACCTATGTTCCCAGGATACTGTTAGTATGTGCTTTCGTATTCCTGCCTCTACACACACTGAAACGTATTGTCTGGTCGATGTAAAAAGATGAGCTAAGGTACATGGAAGCTCTCCAAGAAGAATGTGAGCGGAGTTAATGACTACAGTTTTTTATTTATTTTTTTAAGATGTGTGACGTCTCGGTGCTAAAGCATATCAAGTGGAACATCGCTACATTCTCAGACTCTGTCTGCAGAGAAGAACACGGGGCCACAGAGCCAACGGTAAAGGAAATAGGATGCTTATTATAGATCTACCAACGCTCAAAGGAAGAAGGTAGAAGCTAGCGGATATAAGCCAGCGACTGTTCGGTGCTCTCTGCAGACGAGTCGTGAGCCAATGTGAGCATGTGATGGTGGGCTGAGAGAGTGTGACGTGGAGGCGAGGGGGGAGGAAGTCAGAGGATTGGGAGTACGAAAAGAAGGAAGGAGAAAAAGAAAAAAGAGAAATCCTTCTTTGAAATCCGACATCAACTCAAGGAGCTATCCTGAAAGAAACTGTTAAAAAATGATTGTCTTTGGGAGAGGGTTGATTAGAGAGAGAAAAAAAAAGAATTAAGACAGTAAGAAAGTAATAAGGATGGATCTCGGGGGTAGATTAAATCTGCGCCAATCATGACTGAATCCGGGAGGGGGGGGGGGGGGGGGGGGGGGGCGGGAGTGGGAGTGAAACGAGATCAAAGGGCCCTGGGACGGGCAGCGAGGGGGCGATTTAATCCACCCAGCTGAGATGATGACGGGAAGGAGGAAGCAGGGATGGGGTCACGGTCCCCCGTGGGAGGCATGGCCACTCTTCCCACCCAGGCTTCACTTCCTATAGGCTCAACACACAGACACTGCGCCCGACTGAACGTTCAGGGCCACCCCGCCGTTGGCCGCCATGATGACGGATCCCTGCAACATTGATTGGGCCGACTGTTGGCTTGCAGAAAGGGGAGCCTGAGAGAGTGGTCCATGGGGTCAGGCAGGGGGGGCGGGACCCCCATCCCTGAAGGTATAGGGAGTGGAGTGGGGTGGGGGGGAGGGCGGCGGGTGGGGCGGAGTTACATAAAACAGTGCTGAGTGTTGAAAGAGGACGGAAAAGAGAAGAAAGCCCTTGTACTGTGAGGATTCAGAAAGGGCTTCTTTGCGCGGCTGCCTTTACTTTTTTCAGTGTGATTTTCTCTCTCCCTCCCTCCCTCTCTCTCTCTGTCTCACTCTTCTGTGGGCTCGCGCTCTGGGTCCTCAAAGGACACCCTAGTGGACTCTCGGAAGTCGGGGTGCTGCAGGTCCGTTAAGAATTTGGTGGGGGTGAGCGTGTGGGTGGAACCTGTGGAGGAACAGAGGCGGCTTCACCACTCATCTCTCAGCACATGCCACGCTCCCTCCCCCACTCTCTCTCTCGCTCTCTCTCTCTCATTCTCTCTCATTCTCTCTCTCTCTTCCTCCACCTCTCCGGCATCTTGAAAAGGGGGTTGAAATAAACAAGCCACCCACACAGCACAACACTCACACACAAACACACGCACACAAACACACACAGAGAGGGACACAGAGACACGTTCATCCACTGTTTGGAGACATACTCGTGGGTTTCACACAAACACAAAAGCAGGGGAGACACACAGGAAAAAAAAGACGTGGCATAGCTGCAATTCAAAGACAACAGTTGTTTTAAGGACAGATTTGAAGCAGGAAGCAGAGCACAGAACAGAAGACAAGACAAACTGCCTCCCTGTGTGACCACATAGACTGGCTTCCCAGACACGAAACACTGAGGAAACAGAGGGATAGTTTTTACATAACACTGAGGAAACAGAGGGACAGGTTTTACATAACACTGAAGAAACAGAGGGACAGTTTTTACATAACACTGAGGAAACAGAGGGACAGTTTTTACGTAACACTGAGGAAACGGAGGGACAGTTTTTACGTAACACTGAAGAAACGGAGGGACAGTTTTTACGTAACACTGAAGAAAGAGGGAGAGTTTTTACACGATAACACTGAAGAAACGGAGGGATAGTTTTTACACAATAACACTGAAGAAACGGAGGGATAGTTTTTACACGATAACACTGAAGAACGGAGGGATAGTTTTTACACGATAACACTGAAGAAACGGAGGGATAGTTTTTACACGATAACACTGAAGAACGGAGGGATCGTTTTTACACGAAAACATAGTACACAGAACGGCTGACAAGTAGTATAATTTATTCTCCATGCCCTTTGCTGCTAGATCGTCTAGATATACAGTAGGTTATATAGTGTTTATAGTGTCTGTCTGACAAATATGCCTGTAATATGCCTGTATGAATGTTTACTGAGTGGGGTTATGAAAGTCAAAAGGCTAAATGTCATGTTTTAGAACATAATCTGTTTTGATCAACATGTCTTTAGAGTCTTATATGAGGCATATATGAAGTGTCTTTTCAAAATGTATTTTACTGGCTGATTCTTATCTTATTTGTCATTGTCTACTCAATCTACCATCGAGGGAACATTTATAGTGTATATAATATATAGTGATACTACCGACCAAAACTGATTGAAAACTAAAATGAGCAAGTGTGCCAGTCAGTCAGTCAATCACTCACTCACTCACTCACTCACTCATTCAAGCCAGTCAGTCCATTCCTTTTGTCACATAATTGTCTTAGCTGGCGTAACTGCTGCCAAATCAGTGGCAACCCGCTGGAAGCAACCACATTTACGAGTTTAGAGAGCTCTGTCGCTAGGATACACGGTGCCAAACAGGATAATGTCAAGATTTTAAATGAATGAGAGCAGATCAAGGGCTTCGTTACCTCATTTAAGTGTTTGTCAATGCATAGGGGCCAAGGTAGGGAATACTGTAATCGTATGTGTGTATTATCGTGTATTAAACAATGAATAAAAAGATGATCATCTTATTCAAGAGCATTATAAGCAGTAGCATCTGGTTGAGGCCTATCATGATGATGCAGCTGTTGTCGGGAAGTGTTTTTCTATACAAGATGGCACAATGCCACGGCTCATGGGCCAGGGTTGCCACGTCATAATGGCCGCCTGCTGGTTGATATGCAATCACCTGTTGTTTGTGACCCAAGATGTCTGAGACAAAGTACTATGGATTGTGTACTGATTGGTCTGGGTGTGGAAGGTGGGTATGGGGGTATTTTGGGGGGATTAGGGGTAAGGGTACGGTAGCTTACCGTTTCTAGTATGCAACCTGGTCCTGTGTATGTTGTCGTCCTTATGTGTACATTTATTTTAATTTAATTTTATTTATTATTATTATTATATATATTATATTATGATTTTTCTTGTTTAGTTTAGTTTGATCCTTGTCTTCTACACTCCAACTTGTCTTTGTATATATTCTTGAGTTTTTCTTAAATAAAAATCAAAGATGAAAGACAAAATCACATTTCACATTACTGTCCACGTCTAGCTGTGTTCTTCACCCTCATCTGACTTGACAATTGACCTATCTCAAACCCCGCCCTTGAGCCTTTCCTTGAGAAGCAGCAGCTGTGATTGGAGGATCAAGAGAAGAAGGCGGGGTTTGAGATAGGTCCATTGACTTTGTTCCTTCCTATGGTGGTATGGTATGTTCCCTCCACCTTTCCCCCCTCCCTCTCCCTCCACCCTCTCCCCTCTCCCCCGGCCTGCGCTCGGTGGCGCCCCCCGGTGCCGTACTCACCAATGATGGCCTCCCACTTCCCATTGGCCTGCGTGACCTCGTAGGCGCAGCGCATCTCGCTGAAGGAACAGCCCCCGATGATGAAGACCATGACGCGGGGCCCGGTGCGGTACTCCCCGGGTGTCTTGTTCTTGTGCCAGTGGCCGTACCGCGCACTACTGTGGGGGGAGAGCAAGGCTCCACTTATCACTCAGATTCACATTCTATTCTATTCTATTCTATTCTGTGTGTGTGTGTGTGTGTGTGTGTGTGTGTGTGTGTGTGTGTGTGTGTGTGTGTGTGTGTGTGTGTGTGTGTGTGTGTGTGTGTGTGTGTGTGTGTGTGTGTGTGTGTGTGTGTGCGTGCGTGCGTGCGTGTCTGTGTGTGTGTCTGTGTGTGTGTGTCTCATATCAACATTGTGTCCATTTGCCCATTGTTAATGTATTAGTAGTTTCACTATGTTTTGGTTTACATGTGACTGGTTAATTTGTTACACGTGGCCAAAAGAGCCATGTAGTGTGTGTGTGTTGTGTATGTGAATGTGTGTGTGTGTTGTGTATGTGAGTGTGTGTGTGTGTTGTGAATGTGTGTGTGTGTTGTGTATGTGTGTGTGTGTGTGTGTGTGTGTGTGTGTGTGTGTGTGTGTGTGTGTGTGTGTGTGTGTGTGTGTGTGTGTGTGTGTGTGTGTGTGTGTGTGTGTGTGTGTGTGTGTGTGTGTGTGTGTGTGTGTGTGTGTGTGTGTATGTGTAGTTAGCTCAGAGCTCATGTGATGGAGCGTGTGCTTCTCAGGGCACGACTGGGTCAACAGCAGTGGGGAGAAACACACACACACACACACACACCTGCATACATGCACACACACGCACACACACTACACAGGCTGGGAGGAAGGATTGATAGGGGTCAGTGTGTCATCACTCCCCAGTAACCCACGCCCATCCCCCCCCACACATACATACTCACAGGCAGCTACACACATACATGCAGTTTAATGCAGCACAAAGAGGGCTGGGTCGTCGATCAATAGCTATTTGTGCTCAGAGGGTGGAGGGAGAGGGGCAAGACGGATCAATACTCTGACTGGCTGAAGACAAGGGAACGGGGGCGGGACTGATTACTGATAGGTGAACGGACCAATGCACAGATGCCAAGACGAACGCTGTGCAACCGATTCATTATGCTCTGATTCATTATGCTCTGCCGTTAATCAAGGTGACACAGAAAAGCAGCTTCTGGGACGTCTGACCCCTGACCCCTGTCCACCTCATGTCACTGGGTAGGGAGGACTTCCTGTGTGCGACGTGGTATCTAGAAAAGGACCCATCAGCCTTGGAGCGGGACAAGACAAGAGAGGTGCCCACTCTTTAGAAATATCTTTGTTAAAAGGAGAATGAACTAGCTAAGCAGTCGTGTGCATATACAGTATATTATGCATTATCTATTCAGTTTCTGAATAGCCACAGGGACAAAGTGGTGTCTGGTACGCCTTTTCCTTAATGATAAGCAAGCAGTGCAAGAATGCGGAAGCATTCTACCGTAGTGGCGTGCGGTAATGCGCCTTTCATTTTCCGCCGCCCAGCGCCCGTGCGTGCACCGGCGGCGGCGTGCTCGCTCAGGTGCGTGCGTGCGCCGGCGTGCTCGCACGAGGTGCCCGCGCATGCGCATGAGATCCGAGCGGAGCTCAATATATATAAGTCACCGCCCCTTATTCAGTATCTAGAAATAGCTCAATTGGCAAGACTACATGGCTGTGGATCCTATGGCTCGTTTGCTGGCGAGTTCGAATCCCATCGAATATTTTTTTTTTAACGTGATTTTTTTTTTTAACGTGTATTCTTTCGCCGGTTAAGGTTAGGCATGGTTAAGGTTAAGGTTAGGCATTGTTTCGGAGTTGGTTAAGGTTAGAACGGTTAAGTTTAGGCGCTGTTAAGGAGCTGGTTAAGGTTAGAGTTTGTCAAAGAGAATGGCAATATAATTTCTATGGTTAAGGTTAGGCATGGTTAAGGTTAGGCATTGTTTCGGAGTTGGTTAAGGTTAGAACGGTTAAGTTTAGGCGCTATTAAGGAGCTGGTTAAGGTTAGAGTTTGTCAAAGAGAATGGCAATAGACAGACAGCCTATTTCCGCGCGACAGCTCCCAAAGCGGGCCTGAAAAGAAAGGCGCTTTACCGTAGTGGCGTGCGGTGACGAATGCTTCCGCATTTTTGCACTGCTTGCTTATCATTAAGGTAGACGCGTCTGGTACCTCAGAGAAATGTGACAGTGGGCGGGGCTTATTGATTGATTGAAAATGTTATTAACAGATTGCAGAATGGGTACAATACAGTACGGCTCAATACACACAATTGTTAAGGGGATGCAGACCAGAGAAAGACTTTCGTCTTGTTTACATCAGGGTCCCCCATTTTCAATTCATCATAACATATATTATGACATACATGACATACAGATAGACGGTACTGTTACATCTATACATTTATGACATACCAGATTTACAAATACAGTACTGTTTTTGATACAAGAAGAGTCTTAAAAAAAGAGAGTATATACATTTGACGAAGAAACTGTACATTGGAGGAGGTTGGTAGGTAGGAGGGGGTGGAGGGGGGGGGGGGGGGTTGGGTAGGTGGGGGTGGGGTGGGGGTGGGGGGGTAACTGTACATTGGATTATCGACTAAACCTATGAAGTGAATACAGAGCAGTGGGGGAAAAGAACGATTAGAGGGGGAGTTACGGCGTGTGTGTGCGTGCGTGCGTGCGTGTGTGTGTGCAGTGCGTGTGCGCGCGTGTGTGTGTGTGTATGTGTGTGTGTGTGTGTGCGTGCGTGCGGTGCGTGTGTGTGTGCGTGCGTGTGCGTGTGTGTGTGTGTATACCTGACTGCAGTGGTGCTGAAGGAGGCGGACGAGCGCGTGGAGATGTAGGGATAGTGCTTGGTGTCCAGCTTGTCTTCAATAGCGTCCTGTAGAGAGAGAGACACACCACACAGAGAAGACACTGTGAGCAGAATTCACACACACACATACACATACACACACACACAGGTACACGCACAAGCATGTACATACACACACACACACATACACACAAGTATAAGCATGTACATACGCACACACACACACACACACACACACACACACACACACACACACACCTCCATGATGTCCTTGACCAGTGGTGTGTCCAGCGGGACAGCTGGTAGGTCTGCTCGCTCACACACGTTCCTTCCTGTCCAGCTTCTTCCCCCTGCGGAGAGTGGACTAGAGACGGAGAGAGAGAGAGAGAGAGAGAGAGAGAGAGAGAGAGAGAGAGAGAGAGAGAGAGAGAGAGAGAGAGAGAGAGAGAGAGAGAGAGAGAGAGAAAGAGAGAGCGACGAGAGAGAGAGAGAGAGAGAGAGAGAGAGAGAGAGAGAGAGAGAGAGAGAGAGAGAGAGAGAGATGGAAGCATATATTAGGAAGGTCAGAGAGGGGGGAAAGAGAGGAGGAAATGAAAGGATGAAGAGAGAGGAGGAAAGGAGAGGATGAAGGGGAGGATGAAAGGAGAGGAGGAAAGGAGAGGAGGAAATGAAAGGATGAAGGGGAGGATGAGAGGAGAGAGGAGAAGGAAAGGATGAAGGGGAGGATGAAAGGAGAGGGAGGAAGGACAGGCATCGAGAGAGAGAGAGAGAGAGAGAGAGAGAGAGAGAGAGAGAGAGAGAGAGAGAGAGAGAGAGAGAAAGAAAGAGTAATGTGTTATTTGTTGTTGTTGACAGGTGTTTAATCAGAACCGGGCCGAGGTAATTATCCAGCAAATACCCCGTGAAGAGATGAAGGTTCAGCGTGGGTTCAGGCAGAACACGAAGGTCATAAACACCAATCATTCTTTCTTTTGTGCCTTTTTCAACTTTCCTCCCATCCTACAAGTTTGTCATTATGTCAATTCCCTTCCTGGTCGCTGCGCTGCCATACTGTCAGTCTGGGAAGGGTGTAGAGTGTAGACTATCACATGTTGCCCTACTGTCAGTCTGGGGAGGGTGTAGAGTGTAGACTATCACATGTTGCCCTACTGTCAGTCTGGGGAGGGTGTAGAGTGTAGACTATCACATGCTGCCCTACTGTCAGTCTGGGGAGGGTGTGTAGAGTGTAGACTATCACATGTTGCCCTACTGTCAGTCTGGGGAGGGTGTAGACTATCCACATGCTGCTCTACTGTCTGTCTGGAGAGGGTGTAGAGTGTAGACTATCACATGTTGCTCTACTGTCGTTCTGGGGAGGGTGTAGACTACCACATGACTCCTCCAATACATGTGGAGTCGCCAGCCACTTCTTTTCACCTGACAGCGAGGAGTTTCACCTTGAGAGCGTAACATGCACAGAGGTTGTTCACGCTGGCTCTTAGACCTCTTAGTAGTGTAGAACCCAGCCGCTCCAGTGTTTAGACCTCTTCACTACCCAGCCGCTCCAGTGTTTAGACCTCTTCACTACCCAGCCGCTCCAGTGTTTAGACCTCTACACTACCCAGCCGCTCCAGTTCCTCTACACTACCCAGCCGCTCCAGTGCTTAGACCTCTACACTACCCAGCCGCTCCAGTTCTTAGACCTCTACACTACCCAGCCGCTCCAGTTCTTAGACCTCTACACTACCCAGCCGCTCCAGTGTTTAGACCTCTAGTCTACACTACCCAGCCGCTCCAGTGTTTAGACCTCTACACTACCCAGCTGCTCCAGTGTTTAGACCTCTAGTCTACACTACCCAGCCGCTCCAGTGTTTAGACCTCTACACTACCCAGCCGCTCCTAGTGCTTAGACCTCTACACTACCCAGCCGCTCCAGTGTTTAGACCTCTACACTACCCAGCCGCTCCAGTGTTTAGACCTCTACACTACCCAGCTGCTCCTAGTGCTTAGACCTCTACACTACCCAGCCGCTCCAGTGTTTAGACCTCTACACTACCCAGCTGCTCCTAGTGCTTAGACCTCTACACTACCCAGCTGCTCCTAGTGCTTAGACCTCTACACTACCCAGCTGCTCCTAGTGCTTAGACCTCTACACTACCCAGCCGCTCCTAGTGCTTAGACCTCTACACTACCCAGACGCTCCTAGTGCTTAGACCTCTACACTACCCAGCCGCTCCTAGTGCAATTTCTTTTAACTGGCCAGTCTCCTCCGTATAGACCAGACCGTCTAATTTTACAAGGCTAGCGTTTTTTCTCCTCAGACGCAGAGTGACACTGACTTATGAGAAGGAATTAGAATCATAGCTGTGGGTATATGCTCATTATACCATGGCTATGTAGTATGAACCAATCAGATTGCTTGATTTAAGCGACCCGTTTTATAATGCTGCACTACTCCCTCCACCACCACAGCCTCCACCCGTGTCATATCTGTTTCATCATCTAGATAGGGTCTCTAAATGCCACGCTGGCTTAATGTCTCCAGTATCACATCATCTGAGGGTGTGGTCGCTAAAGGTCCCCATGAGGGGGTATGATATTTGTGCTCTAAGACTAATGTGTTGCAGGCGTGCCTGGATTTGCACTGATAGCATCTTGAGAGCAGAGCCTATATCCCGCCAGATACAACTGTGCAACCATTTGTTGCTATAAATGGTTTAATTTTTATGATGAATGTTCCTGACTGAACGACACTCTCACTGACAACCTGGGAGGAAATGAAAATGAGAGAGAGAGAGAGAGAGAGAGAGAGAGAGAGAGAGAGAGAGAGAGAGAGAGAGAGAGAGAGAGAGAGAGAGAGAGAGAGAGAGAGAGAGAGATGGGGAAACATATATTAGGAAGGTGAGAGAGGGAGGGGAAGACAGGAAAGGACAGCATGGATAGAACAAGAATGGAGAGGAGGAAGGAGTGGAGGAAAGGAGGGGATGAAGGAGAGGAGGAAAGAAGAAGATGAAAGAGAGGAGGAAAGAAGAGGGGGAGGAGGAAGGAGAGGAGGAAATGAAAGGATGAAGGGGAGGATGAAAGGAGAGGAGGAAAGGAGAGGTGGAAAGAGAGGAGGAAAGGAGAGGATGAAGGAGAGGAGGAAAGGAAAGGATGAAGGAGAGGAGAAAAGGAGAGGAGGAATGAAAGGATGAAGGGGAGGATGAAAGGAGAGGATGAAGGAGAGGAGAAAAGGAGAGGAGGAAATGAAAGGATGAAGGGGAGGATGAAAGGAGAGGAGGAGAGGAAAGGATGAAGGGGAGGATGAGAGGAGAGGAGAGGAGGAAAGGAAAGGATGAAGGGGAGGATGAAAGGAGCGGGAGGACAGCCATCCACTGAAGATCTCTTACGTCTGTGACGATGGGAACACCCAGGTGGGCCATGTTGGTGATGATCTCACTCTCCTCAGGGGGGATCTGAGCGTGCTGGATCAGCTTGTTCAGGTTCTCCTCCGTGATGCCTGGACACACACACACACACCACCAAGCCACAAATATCAGAATCAGAATTTGTAAGAATTCTATACGATTTCACAAAACCATTTATCACTTATAGTCGTATTACAGTTTTTCTCAATTGCTTTGGTGCATTTCTCTGATCAGAATTAAAGTTCTCATAACTGTTAGTTCAACCTCCACAACATTTTGTAATTTGTGCACATCATAGTAGCAGTTTCTCATTCCTCCGAACAAATTGCAAATGTTTTTGGACATGCATCAATTGCTTTCATACAATTCTCTGCTGTTTTATAACATTATCATTTGCTTAGGTCATGTCAGTCAAAATGAACTATACTTATGACTGCTGAATAGTCATTCCCTATAAAACTAATAGTCCTCATTTCATTGCTTGAGTCATTACATACAAATATGTTGAACTAGTTGTCAAAATCTGTCAAGCAAATTTTATACATTTCTTTATAATTTTTCCCCTGAATGGAGCTGGATGCCAGGGAATTGCTGCACACATTCATATATGTTGATGAGGCGGGTTTCAATCTGGCAAAAGGTAGAAGGCGTGGAAGGAATCGCATTGGACAGAGAGCAACCACTGATGTCCCAGGCCAACGAGGAGGGAATATTACAATGTGTGCAGCCATCTCAGAAAACGGCGTCCTCACCCATATGCCCCGCATTGGTCCATACAACACACAACATCTGCTGACTTTTTTAGACACTCTTTACAGGGACATAATCCCTGAGAATGAGAGGGGTCTAAATGGCGACCATCTGACCAAGTACGTTGTTGTATCGGATAATGTGCGTTTTCACCACGCAATTCTGGTCACACAGTGGTTTGCAGCACATGAAAGGATGCTGGTGGAATATCTCCCTCCCTACTCCCCATTCCTGAATCCAATAGCCAGACAGACAGGAACGTCTGGATGTGAATGAATGATTTACAGTACTGTGTATGTTGTATGTTCCAATTCAGTTCCAATATGTACTGCAATATTGTTTACAGTTGTGCACAGCTCTACCCAAAGGCCAAAGGGTGTTTCTTATGTTTGTTGTAAATTTGTTTGTATTTTTCTTTTGCACAATGCTGTGAACAAATTAAAATTGCAAAGAGCATATGCAGTAAAAATGTGAAACATACGTGTCTTGTACTCATTTACCTCACTAAATACAGCAATGTGTAACTGTAGATTTCAAATGGCTGTGCAAATAGTGTATAGTGCTGTCTTGAGCATTTTCAGAAAGTGTCACCAAGATCTGACTTTTTTTGCATTGGAAAACACTTACAGAGTGAACTGTCATAACGAAAACATGGCAAAGCCATTTGACTATCTTGTTCATAAACAATGGTGTCAGAACTTTTCATTTTGATGACAGTGACACTTTCATTGACATGAATACTTGCCTTTGAGGAATGAATTATCCATTTTGAGCAAGTGACACGCTTCTGCAGGTTATCACCTAGGTTTTGCAGTTTGTACTAATTGTTTTGAGAAATGCACTAACAGTTATGAGAACTTTAATTCTGATCAGAGAAATGCACCAAAGCAATTGAGAAAAACTGTAGTTAGGTTGAGTGTCCAGCTATAAAATTTAAATGACCCTGTGAGATTCAGACGGTTTGCAAGGTTAGGTCTGCTGTACAGTCAAAGCAGTATGTTTCTGAGTGGTTTAGAGTGAGTGAGTGAGTGAGTGAGTGAGTGAGTGAGTGAGTGAGTGAGTGAGTGAGTGAGTGAGTGAGTGAGTGAGTGAGTGAGTGAGTGAGTGAGTGAGTGAGTGAGTGAGTGAGTGAGTGAGTGAGTGAGTGAGTGAGTGAGTGAGTGAGTGACGGACGGACGGACTGACTGACTGACTGACTGACGGACGGACGGACTGACTGACGGACTGACTGACTGACTGACTGACTGACTGACTGACTGACTGACTGACTGACTGACTGACTGACTGACTGACTTGACTGACTGACTGACTGACTGACTGACTGACTGACTGACTGACTGACTGACTGACTGACTGACTGACTGACTGACTGACTGACTGACTGACTGACTGACTGACTGACTGACTGACTGACTGACTGACTGACTGACTGACTGACTGACTGACTGACTGACTGACTGACTGACTGACTGACTGACTGACTGACTGACTGACTGACTGACATTGCCAGTCTAAGAGGTGCTTCTCACCTCGGACAGAAGAATGTTTCCTGTAACTAGACAGTACAGCCTAATACTGTACACAGGGTCTGTGTGGAGTGTTACCGTTCTTGAGGAAGATGTAGAGCAGGATGATGCGGATCTTGTCGTGTGTGGTGACGTTGGCGTCGAGCAGGATGGGCACGATGGCCCTCATGGGGTCCTTGATCTTCTCCCCCTCAGCATCTGTTCCCATCGCCAGGTCCTGCCACACGGAGACACGGTTAGAGACAGGGCTGCTCCGTGGCACAGGACAACTTCACCATAGAATCAGAACGTTACTCTTTACGGTATACCATTCGGTAAAGCAGAGGTTTTTTTGAACTTCATTTGTATCTACAGTGGATCCTCCTAAGTTAATGTCATGCGCATATTCTGCCAATTCTAACCCATCGTTTGAGCGATGGCGTGTGTTCTTCTTAGTGAGAAATATTCACGCCTGAAATGGCTTCTTGTTATGCAAACGCCATTACATCTTCCCTAAAAACGAGGATGTTGTTAAACTCATTATTATCTACATTTCCTTGTTACCATGGCATTATTTGATATCTTCTGAAACCTTGGAATCTCTCTTCTGATTTAAAATGAATGCTATGTAGGCTAAATGTGAGCCAGGTTATACTCATTGCATTATTACCAGTACAACACTAGGTAGAAACCTGCTCACTAGGTAGAACCCCCCCCCCCCACATCCAATGTACAGTTCCCGCCCCACCCCCCCACCCAACCCCACCCCACCTACCCAACCTCCTCCAATGTACAGTTTCTACGTCAAATGTATATACACCCTTTTCTGGACACTTTTTGTATCACAAACAGTACTGTATTTGCAAATCTGGTATGTCATAAATGTATAGATGTAGCAGTACTGTCTATCTGTATGTCATGTATGTCATATGTTATGATGAATTGAAAATGGGGGACCCTGATGTAAACAAGACGAACGTCTTTCTCTGGTCTGCATCCCCTTAACAATTGTATGTATTGAGCTGTACTGTACTGTACCCATTCTGCAATCTGTTAATAAAGTTTTCAATCAATCAATCAAAATTCAATGCTCGAAAACTGTGGCCAATTCCACTTCCGTGTTTACCAGTGACGTCGTTGGTCGGTCACCTGATCCAGGGGCCCAATAGCGTAACTGTATCACGCGGTGACAGACAGCTGCTCACTAACGCTGTTACATTGAGTTGTGGTGACATGTCCGGTCATAGAGGTGCTTTTCATCTAAAAACTAGGATACATTATAGCCAATGGGTTAACCCTTTCACAACCACAGCACAGAAGGTTAACCCTTTCTGAAAGGTTAACCTCCTGTAGTGTGGTAGTGAAAGGGTTAATGGTTGGACCTTTCCATTTTTGGCAGATATGTCTGATGATGAGATTTAACTATGATCATAGAGTGATTAGGCTTGTAGGCAACTATTGGCTGTCGATAGAATCAGAGGATCATTACTGCTGGCAGCTTTATAATCAATAGGCATATTTTCAACCAAATAATCAATAATGGACTGTGTGCATTGGGAGACCTATTCCACACGCGTGTGTGAGTGGATGAAAACGGTAAAGGAACTGTGTCTACTTCTTCCACCACTGCCTCCGACAGTGACACACACACACACACACACACACACACACACACACACACACACCACTACCTACCACACACACACGCTGCCCAACAGCCCCGCCCCCTCGCATGCTACTCAGGTCTCCTCTCTCATCTTGAAGATAGTTCAAGGTCTTGTCACGGTTAGCTTGTTCTGTATCGTTAGTGGCTTAGCTTGGCATCACACTGCACTATCTCGCGTACGTGCACGCGTACTGAATAAACCACAAATGTACCTCTAATACCAGTATTAGTCTGACCACACCCCTCATCAGCTTACCTTCATAAGCAGGTGTGTGGTCACCTGCTCTCCTCCTTCTCGCTTTCACCACAAGGAAGAAGTGCCTCGGTAGATCCCCACACTTGACACCATGATGGAAGAAATTGGATTAGGAACAGCTTGGGAAACAAGGATACGTTGACATCATATCTTTATTTTCTCTCTCACTATTTTCGAGAAAATACGGCGATATTGTCTTCGTACTGGAGTGTCTAGAAGATGATGATCATTCTAAAAACCCTCCACCGGTTTTCGTATTGGGAGCACGCCGCTGCATGCTTCTCAACTGCAGTTCCTTGCTGTGTTTGTTGGGGTGAAACCTGTCAGGCCACAGCTGAACTGTCGGACATGCCGCTGTTGTGAGAAGCGGTGCGTTCCAGGTTGGGTGAGTAGTGTTTGCTGGCGGGCTCCACTTGTCTGTTAGTGCTATGGGGGCTACTTGACAAAGTTTATGGAAACCGGCCCCAGGCTAGGGTCCTTTGTTTAGCCGCCTAGGCGACAGAAGGCCTTGGTCTGGAGACCATTATAGTTTTAACTAGTGGGCCGCGACCATTGACACTGGTGATCCCTGTGTGTTCTGGACGAGTGGATTCTCTCTGTCACCGTGTTAAGACCCCATCTTTCATATCCAAATGAGAGTATTCCTTCACGAGGGGATATGTGCATGTAATGTGCGATAGCGGCAGATTCATGTTCGAAGTCAGCTACACAGGCCAGTTGGTACTGTGCTGATTCCGCCGGATGTGGTAAAGTCACCGTTGTGAAGCGGTGTTGACATCTTGTTTTCTCTTTTCTCTTAAAAAGTGAGGAGAGGTTCAGAACGGCGGCCTGTCTGGGTGAGTGTTATGTCATTGTTTACATGTTCATAGCTTACGGTTAGCCAGTCAGCTGTTAACTGCTGCGTTAGCCTGCTGGATCGCTGCATGGCCTGCTTAAGGCCTACTATTAGCCAGTCAGCTGTTAGCTGCGGGGCTAGCATGTCGTGGTCGCTAGGTAACGTTAGCTTGCTGCTATGGCCATGGCTGGCGCGGGGTAGCTTAGCTTCTCGCGCGCCGCCGGAGCTCGCTTCTGATCGCCGTTAGCTTGATGCTATTCTGTTGAACGTGCTTTGATTTTAACATGTTTTACACTCTTGACCGCGACGTCATCCTTGACAGGGGATGTTTCGTCGACCCTGCCCTGAGCCTGGACGGGGATTGCGTCAACAAAGAGGACTGTAGCGACTGGTTGGAGCGGCGACGCTGCCCGGATCGAACAACACAGGACGGCTGTGTTCTACGGTGTCTTGTGACTGCACTTCGCTGATCTGCGTTCCGGGTAGGAACGGGGTTGACCAGACCTCATAACACGTCTTCTGGTTTTACTTTGCTAAATGTATTGTGAATAACGGTGTTTTTTCCCAAAACGTGTGTTGTTGCGATGCATTTAGGATACGTTGCGGGTTATGTGTGAGCTGTTTTTGTCACTGGCAGTTAGCTTCTCCGTGCAGATCGTGATGTATTGATCTGGTTGTTGTGTGAGAAACATCATGGTGTTTATGTGTACCGTGTACTCACTACTAAGGCAACTAACCTATGAAGCTATGCTTGGTGACAAGTGAGTAAAAGAATGTTCTTTCTCAGACTGTAATGACAATGAACAGTGTGTTCACACATTAACAGGTTTTCCTGTTTTAACTGGCCGTATTGAGGGTAAAATAGGAGGATTGTGTTTTCCCCCCCGGTTCCCTGGGGACTTTATCACCTCCTATCAGACATGTTGTGCATTAATTGTGTCTTTTGTGTGGTAGGGATACGATGTAACTCTTAGCTTGATTGCTGAGGTTGTGCTAAATCTGCTGGAGAAACTTATTTCCTAAAGGGAAATTGGTTTGGTTGCTGTCATGTGTGCTTAGCAAGGCCTGTGGTCGATACTAATCAAGAATGATGTATTCTCTCATTGTGAAAAAAACGGCGTTCCTCTGTTGAGTGTTTTTGCCATTTTTTGTAGGTGATGATGGGTTGTGTGTGTCATGTGACCTACAACTGGGTTGTACTGGCCACAGAAGCACATGTGTATGTTGGACCGGGGTTCTTAGAGCCCTCTCTATTCTGTGTTTTTCCTTAGTAAAAATCAGATAGCAGGTTAGCTCATGCGCTGTGTGGAGCTGTGAAACGCTTCATAGAGCTGACTATGACTGTGTCATATTCTCTTTTTGTCGTTACGTCGTATCATGGGTGTGGGGTCGTAAAGGGGTGAACTGGTAACCTTTCCTCTCCCCATTGTTCTGTCGGTCAGGGGTACACCCCCTGTCCTTCAAGGTTCCTGTCACGTGGCGGTTCGGCACGTTACGGGGGGGGGGGGGGGGGGGGGGGGGGAGTTCCTGGTCCCACGGCCTGGTATATTGGGCGTGTGCACCGCAGGAATTCCCCCGCCATAGAGTACGTCACCGTGCGCGTCTCTGTTGGTAGGACTTCCGTGTGCTGTTCAGGTCCATGTGATGGATCTGTTTTCAGGGGGGGTGGTCAGGGCTCCTCCTCACCAAGCGCCTATTCAGGCCTTCTGTGAGTTCGGACTCCTTCTTCCATGTGAGGAAGCCTCCATCAGAGTACAGAGCCTTCCTCCTCAGATTGTCAAAGTGAGTGGACCCTCTAGAAGGGTCCTTTTCTATTGTATGTATATTCGATTCAATTCGTTTATTGAGTGTGTATGGGTTCAGTGCCTCTTCCCCGGAGGCCCTAAAACCAGTTTTTTACATGGCTCAAGGTGCAATATATTCTTTTCAATCTGTACAGCTCGCGTGGGAAGTCTCTCTGGGGATCCCCGTCTCTTTCCTATGGGAGGGTGGTGGGATGTAAAAATGTGAAAAAATTTTACCCCGGCTGTGTAGACTGGGATACATGCTGTTGATGCTTCCTTCTTTCTATTCCAGAAGTGTTGGAGTTAGGGAGTGTCACACCCCTCTTGTCGTTCCCCTGGGCGCCTTGGGGATTCAATGACAGGTCTAAATAGCCTGTTCATTGATGGGGGTGTGTCCCGACGCACGTATAGTGCTAGCTCGCTGTAAACAGGCGATTGGCTGGCACGCCTTGGTTGCTTGTGGTTGAAACAGCGTTTTTATAAAGCAACTGAGATGGGGGTTTTTCCTCTTCCGACGACCACATCCCATGACCTGGGTGGGTTGTCGACGGATTCTCGTTCATGTCTGGGGGATGATGACGGGATGGATCTGAACATATGTAGTGGGGTCTCACGCCCTTTGGGTGGGCCACCAGGCGCGGTTCGTCCGACGTCTGGGTGGCGCCTTCTTTTCATGTTAAGATCAACACGCATATCTGCCCTTCTCCTGGAGTAGGCATGTCGGCGTGGTTAGGGCACGGGACTGGTTCTGGTCACGCTGGTCCAGATCAGTTGAACCCGTTGTCCGCCGGGGATGCAGATCTGCTGTTCTGGTACCCTGAGGGACTTGAGCTTTTTTCAGGGGGAAAAATGCCAGGTCGGTCTGGGTGTCACAGGGTTAAGCGCTATGGAGACCCTGGTTGGGTATGTTTTTACTCAGCACTGTCGTCATGGCTTACAGCCATGCCATTCTGTACGCGCTCGATCTCGTCGGATCTCGGCCGCTACACAGGTTGGTCCTGGTTAGTACTTGGTTGGGAGACCGCCGGGGAATACCAGGTACGGTGTGCTTAGGGGCTGGTTCTCCATTATTTTTCGCTCCTCTCTCACGCATGGCGAAGAGGGGCCTGTGGGGGTGGTTTTTTGACCTCCTCTGGTGACCCTGTGCTTCCCGTACCGCCAGGCCCGGTCCGAAGTGATGTTTGCGACCCGTAGGCCTGGGTTAACCCTTTTTGGAAACTGAAACACTTGTACTGCGGTATAGCCGGTGTATACCCGCAGGTGTGTTTTGGAGTTTTTTTCTTGAGGGGTTATAGGAACAACCACCGCATTGGGTAACACCGAGGTGGTTGATTCCCTGGTGTGTTGGAGCAGTGTCAACTCCCGGGTTCACCGTTTGAGGGTGCCCCTGCACGTTCATGACGTCTGCCAATCGTGTCAGCCTTCTCTGCCTCGACCCCTCTGGGTGGGGGTTGTTAAATGGAGGCTTGGTCATGCAACACCGCCAGCTTACGCTCCTTCCGCCGGGGCGGCTGTGTTCAGCTGTCCCCTCTGGCGCCTGTCTCGTCCGCAGTCTCCAGGCTAGGGTTAACAGCCTGTTGCCTGGTTTTTCCCCGGTGCGCTGCCTGCTTCCGTTGGTTAACCTTTTTTGTGTGCTTACGGCCATGCTGACTGCCTGTTCTGCAGGGTCAGTGTGCCAGGCGGTGTACTATTGGGGGGACGGGGCCCGCTCGGCTTACGGCCATACCGACCTGAACACGCCCGATCTCGTCCGATCTCGGAAGCTAAGCAGGTTCTGGCCTGGTTAGTACTTGGATGGGATTCCGCCTGGGAATACCAGGTGCAGTAACTGAGGGGCCTTTGTCCGAATACGCTGGCGATGTGGGGGGCGGGGCACTACGTGCCCACCTTGGTGGGGTCTTGATGCTGGCATCATGGACTTCTCCGGGCCCCCATTCTAGGGAGTCCAGTCCTTTTGGTGGGTCTGGGTCTTCCTTCGTGCTCCGCTGCTACGGCCTTGCCACAGGGTTGGGTTTGCCCTTGACCCCGTGATTCTGGGGGCAGTAACGAGGTTGTTCCTCCGTTCGTTCCCGGGTGGCATGCGGGTTGTGCGTGTGTGTAGTCGTGGGGTCAAGCCACGGTCTGCTCACCCTGTGCGTTGAGTTGCTTGAGTGCCTCTTCGCACGGTCGGGTCCGTCGCCCTCCCGTGACGTCCCTAATAGGGGGGCTACCCGCCATTAGGGGGGGTCGGGGGGGCTCGGCCCTCCCTGTTCTGATGGTTGTGGGGGGGCTGTCAGCGGGGTGTATTTGTCAGCCAGTGGCTCCGCTTGGCCTCCCTTGTGCAGTGTGATGCCAAGCTAAGCCACTAACGATACAGAACGATAGGTTATGACTATAACCAAGTTCTGTTAGTTAGGGGCGATGCTTGGCATCAGACGGCCGCTGCAGCCCTTGTCCTCACCTTGTGGTGAAAGCTTGGGAAGGAGGAGAGCAGGTGACCACACACCTGCTTATGAAGGTAAGCTGATGAGGGGTGTGGTCAGACTAATACTGGTATTAGAGGTACATTTGTGGTTTATTCAGTACGCATGCACGTACGCGAGATAGTGCAGTGTGATGCCAAGCATCGCCCCTAACTAACAGAACTTGGTTATAGTCATAACCTATCGTTAATATGACAAGAGCAGAGCAGAGCCTCCACGACGGGTTCTTCTGATCAGACCTTGTACTTCATCCTTCTGCACACGCACACAGAGATGATTCGCGTTTGAGACGCGAATGTCTCTGACAGTGACACGCACACGCACGCACGCACGCACATGCACGCACACACACACACACACGCACGCACACGCACGCACACACACACACACACACACACACACACACACACACACACACACACACACACACACTGCTCAAAAGCCCCACCTCCTCCCACTCGGAGCTGATAAGATTCTCTCTACAACAGCTGTGTTGTGGTGCTAAATCGTAGGCCTCAGGCAGCAACACTTAAATTCACGTGACCTGTGATGAACTCTGAGAATGTTGGGCCAGTTAAGGCTCGTTCTGACGGCCTCCAGCCAGGTCTAGCGGAGCGGCTGCGTTCAATTAATTTCCAGTGTAGAGGACCGACCTACGCTCCGATGATCTATAGCGCACTGTGTTAGATGTCTCATCTGTATCGCTGGCCCCCATCAAATAAAAGTACACTTGGTTCTCTGGGAGTGAATCTGAGGTCATCGTGCTCTTTGTTTGATTCACCCCCCCTCAAACTTCCTTCCATTCCAGATGCACTCCTATTCTGAGATAGATTGAATGCCCGCTCTGAAATTCTAGATGTACTTTCTGTAACCAGCCCAGCAATCGCTCAATAAGTGTAATTCCAGTCTGTCCTGTGTTCCCGTGGACTGTTGCACTTGGCACTTCTCACTCTCACTCTTTCCCCCGTCACTCCTCCCGATCTGAGACACAACAACTACTAACGCCTGTTCACTGTCACTCAAGGAAGCATGTTGTTATGATCCTGGGCCATTCGGTTAGGCTGTGTTGTGTTGTTTTTGTTGTGAGAGAGTGAGATTACTCAGCCTAGCTACTACATTATGTGCGCACCTGAAGCTTATATCAAATACAAAAGAAAGAAAAAAAAAATGGATGAAATTTTATTTGATCCATTATATATCATTGACATCATCCACCATGTCGTTCAACCCACAGATATAGCTGGAAGTGCCAAGTGCTCGATAGACTTGTCATAATGGCTTTTCACGGTGCTCTTGAAGATGTGACTGTATGTAATGTAATTTACCAACTCTCTCTCTCTCTCTCTCTTTTAATGAGTGTTCTGTGTAGCTATCACCCAGAGAAGAGGGACACAGCAGACCCCTACTTCTTCGCCCGTCCGAACAAGCTCAGATTATCCTTTGTACAGTGACGAGTGTAGATCCATTTTACTATTACTAATCCATCTACTATTTCTGTACATAAATGATAGATGGTGCATTTATATAGCGCTTCAACACTCCTTCAACGCTGACAACATGTGTCATCATCTGATTTTTCCTGCATGGCCCTGGTGTGGTTGTGAGTGGTGGTCTGGAGAGAGTGGGGGAAGGGAGAGGTCCTAGACAACAGACTGTCCACCTCCACACTCCCCCTTCCTGTCTCTCTCCCTCTCTCCCCCTCTGTCTCCCCTGAACACTTTCATCTTTCATGTATTATTTATTTCAAATATTTTCCTCCCCCATCTCCTCTCTTGTTCTTCTTTTCATCCCTCGCTCCTCTCCTTTACCTGCTCCACACGACACAGCTTGTCCACTGTTCCCTGGTAGTGCTTCATGCAGTCCTCTGCCAGCTGCAGGTGGGTGGAGTACTGAGAGAGGGAGAGAGAGAGAGACTGGGTCAGTATATAGTATACACATACACACACACACACACACACACATGCACACACGCACACGCACACACACACACACACACACACACACCTTGCTGAGCTCCTTTTGGTACTGTGGCATCTTCTTCAGCATCTGAGAGAGATCCCTCATTGTGGTCTGTTGGGAGATAAAAAAATAAAATATTATAGCTACTATATAATCACACACTGTAGATGTAGCCACCATACACGATGACACCAATCACATGTTAGGACACAGAGGAGGTAATCATCTCTTGTATATATATATATGTATATACATGATTATAGCATTTATACTATCACTATTCTGGAAAGCAAAAGTCTTATGATAGCTGATCATTTGAATAATATTCCATCCTATTTATTTAGACTATTCCATTCCATTCAATCATATTACATTTCAGACCAGCAATCACTTTGTAAGGATAGGTGGTGAGATTTTTAAAACAACGGATACAGTATGTCATTATCAAAGCAGTCCATCACCCCCACCCCCACCCGCATACACCTCCACCGGCTTCCTGTAAAATCTCATGTCACCTTCAAGATCCTCCTGCTGACGTATAAATAAATCCCTACACACCACCGCCCCCCCTCAATACCTATCTGACCTTCTCCACACCTACACCCCCTCCCGGAATCTCCGCTCCTCTGACACAGGCCTACTTACCATCCCACAAGCCAGCCAGGTTGCGGACCTTCGGGGACAGGGCATTTAGTGTGGCTGCCCCCACCCTTTGGAACTCCCTCCCCATGGACATCCGAAATGCAAAAAACCTACTGAAGACCTATCTCTTCACCCAGGCCTATTATGGTCTCTGATGCTCCTGAGTATCCTATTCATTCTGTTTTGTTCTATTTTGTTTTGTTCTGTTTTTGTCCTGTTCTGTTTGTTCTGTTCTGTTCTATTTTTGTATTTTGTTTCTTAGCTTAGGTCACCGCTATCCTCTCCCCTCCCCCTTTTTATTGTAAAGCGCCTTGGGTACGTGAAAGGCGCTATATAAATTCAAGCCATCATTATTATTATTATTATTATTATTATTATTATTATTATTATTATTATTATTATTATTATTATTATTATTATTATTATCATTATTATTATCATCCCACACCGTACCTTCTCTCCAGCAGTGTTCATCCTCTTGCTGGCAGAGAACTCCTTCAGCTGCCGTGTCACCTCCCTACAGCCACGGCACACGCAGAGAAGACATGTAACGGAGACTAATTGACCTATTGACCTATTGACGGTCAATCAATAGCCACCGAGGGGGAGTCACCGTCGTTTCAGAAAGGGGCAGCGTACAAGCAAGCCATTTTATTTTTTAACCCTTTCACTACCACACTACAGAAGGTTAACCTTTCACTACCACACTACAGAAGGTTAACCTTTCACTACCACACTACAGAAGGTTAACTGTCTGTAGTGTGGTAGTGAAAGGGTTGAAATTATGTAGTGTGGTAGTGAAAGGGTTAACCATTATGGTAGGGTGGTAGTGAAAGGGTTTTTAATACATTCTCTTTATTAACATTTTCAAAAAGGGGGCATTTTAGTCAGCAGGTCTTCATCAGTCAAATGGGAGAAAATAGTGAGATAAAATGATGACTAATGACTGATCAGTACATTAACTGGGAGGGGACAAACCTATACAATAGAAAGATGCATTAAAAGAGGACAAAACTATGACTGTCCTCCTCGCATAAAGACATTCTTAGTCCACGAATAGCCATATGGGACACTGCAGACTAATTGCTAAGTTGATTTAAGTATGGGGGGGAAATAATTCACATACTAATAAGACAAAACCGACCAACCAATCAACAATCAATGATTCAATCAATGAGCTAATGGACTAAGAGGGGTGCAGAACAGATGTACACTCACTGGGACACCTCTGCTATGTGTTTGTGTCTCAGCCCCACCCACAGGTCATCGTCCTCGTGCAGAAGAACCTCCTTCTCACGGGAGTCGCCCATGCCGCTGGTATCATACCTGGGACACACACACACACACACACACAGAGACAGACAGAAAGACACACCGACGGTAACACACCGACGGTAACACACCGACGGTAACACACAGACGAGGAGACAAGACGGTGAGCAATGTACGGTCAATTGTGGACAGACAGACAGACAGACAGACAGACAGACAGACAGACAGACAGACAGACAGACAGACAGACAGACAGACAGACAGACAGACAGACAGACAGACAGACAGACAGACAGACAGACAGACAGACAGACAAACACAAAGAGAGAAACAAGAGGCACAGGAGAGTTGATTTAGTTTTCTACCGCAGATTCAAACTCGTGTTCAAAGTGCAAAGTGTATCCCACCCACGTTACATTAAACCCAGTCAGGTTGAGAAAGATGAGGCTCACAGTTCTAAAAACTCTATCAACCCTACTACAACGCCGGGGGAAATGATGCTAAGCCGTATCCCACCTTGGGTGGGAACAGGGTGGATAGGAACCCAACCTGAGCATGACATAACAGCTAAATGGCCACCATGTGAGAATACGGTAGGGCTGTCCCCGACTAAGGATTTGGATGGTCGACTATGATTGGCCAAAATTTGCCGTTAGTCGACTATTGATTTTTAATTTTTTATTTTGTATCATTCCATTTGGGCTGTGGGGGGTGCTTAATGTCTGAAGGAGTCGACTGAAGGCTTCTTGTTCTCTGCAAAAGCATGCAATTGGTCCACTGATGGATACATCTTGATATTTGTCTAGTCTATAGTGTGTTCATTAGATGGGTGAAATCCTCTTTCAGTGCCTCTGTGCCTGTTTTCATAGGCAGTTAGCCTCTGGTATGCGTGCCATTAGCGCTAGCCACACGTCTAGGCCTCTTTTCTTTTGGAAAGAATGATAAAAATAAAATAAAATAAAAAAATATTATAAATATATTTTTTTTACTAAGAGGTTGGCCAGTCGACTACGGCTCCTTTCGACCGACTAATCGACTAATAGGGGTCAGCCCTAGAATACGGTCAATTCCAAATTCCAGCTCCTGCTGAGTCTTTTGCACTGATAATAAGATAATCTGAACCTTTCATTTGAGTGTGGGTTGGAATGGAACAAGGGCTAATATATTGGAGGCTAAGTTACCAATAAGTCACCCGATGGGAGGTGGGGGCGCGGGGGGGAGTATGGCATATGGATGGCACATGCTCAAATTTCGTTGGTGGACTGTTTGCGAACCGAATTGAATAGGATTGAAGACAAAGTTGAACTGCACATGTGTTATACCACAACCTTTAACAGGATATGACACACAATGACGACAGTTTTACCCTCCTTGAATGGAACAGGGAGGCTCTGTGACGAGAATCGACACCGACACACTCAACAACACTTTCCAATGCCGTTCAGCTGAAGGATAAGGAACACATCTTAGAATAATAACCCGATGATCGTCCGCACAAAGATATATAATTTCACTGCTTTTTTTTCTTCTTCTCCAGACATCACCGGCGAAAGCATCAACAACAGAGATGATTTTAGACATCGTGTCCGTCTGTGGGCACTGCAGCTGAACCCGCTCCACTTCTCATTTGAGTCTGTCTGTCTGTAACTAAGCATGTAGTACAGTAAGCTGAGGTAGACGGACTGTTTCCTTGGCGATGAGACAGAGAATCAGGCAGAGCCGCAGTAAGGAGAGGCTGAGGTGTGATGCACGTATTAGTGAGCACACAGGCACACACACACACACACACACATACACACAGGAAACAACGCCTCCTCCAAATTGAGCGGCTTCCTATAATAGCTGATACTGAGCAGTACCTTGCTAACTGCTTGGCCTTCCTTTTGGGGAGACCGGCTATTTGTAGGCCCCTCACAACCAACTTGTGCACATGCCCTAGGCTGCCAAAGATAGAAACTAGAAGTTTACATCTGTAGCCTAGCTGTGAGATGGTCTGCTGTAGCTGTTGGTATTTCAACACTTTGGTTAGAAAGGCTTCTTCTAAGCTGTAATCAAAAGTACAGCCAACCTCAAGAATGGACACCTCCCTAAGGTGTTAATTTACAACAAAGACATCAGGGGTGTTAGCTGTAATATTAGAGAACACAGAATCATCATTGCACAGGTTAAACATGCTTGGCTTCACAGTAGAATGCTTAAACAGCGTGATGGAGGACCTAAAAATAGAAGAGATATCTTTCGCTATCAAATCTACTATTCTGTCATGCCCACTTATGTAGAGGCCCCTGTATACATGGCAACCATTTAAGATGTGGGACATGCTTTCAGCTATTTGGTCATTGCCATGATGAATACAGTGAGGAGCATGATTGCCTGGAAACCAGATGGAGAGACAAACAAGCACACATCCTTATCTAGTGAGGACATTCCATTAAATCAAATGCATTACCTAGTCCTTAACCTGACCTAACCATAACCCATATCCATTAACAGTCTAACTCTAACTGGTCTGGTCTGACCCTTCTGGTCTGGAAAGCGTTCCTCGTGTGAATACCTTTTCAGATTTTCTATTCTAAAAATAAAATGATATTCTCTAGGTGGTGCTGGTGAAATCACACACACAACCACATGCACACACACACACACACACACACACACACACACACACACACACACACACACACATACTTGTAGACGTCGTTTTCAATGGGCAGCAGGTCGTAGCCCATGGCCTGGAAGGTAAGTTCATGGAGGACAGGAGACACCGGGTCAAAGGCCCTGTCCAGAATGATGAGCTGGGAACGAGCTTTATCTGGACCCTACAGAGAGAGAGAGAGAGAGAGAGAGAGAGAGAGAGAGAGAGAGAGAGAGAGAGAGAGAGAGAGAGAGAGAGAGAGAGAGAGAGAGAGAGAGAGAGAGAGAGAGAGAGAGAGAGAGAGAGAGAGAAAGGTGAGTGAAACACAACATAGAATGAGGCACAGAGAGAGCGAGAGAGAGAGAGAGAGAGAGAGAGAGAGAGAGAGAGAGAGAGAGAGAGAGAGAGAGAGAGAGAGAGAGAGAGAGAGAGAGAGAGAGAGAGAGAGAGAGACATGGAAACAGAGACATGAAGACAGAGAGAGAGAGATAGAGAGACATGGAAACAGAGACAGAGATAGAGAGACATGGCAACAGAGACCGAGAGATAGAGAGACATGGAAACAGAGACAGAGAGAGAGAGATAGAGAGACATGGAAACAGAGACAGAGATAGAGAGACATGGCAACAGAGACCGAGAGAGAGATAGAGAGACATGGAAACAGAGACAGAGAGAGAGATAGAGAGACAGGGAGAGGGGGGAAATAATGGGAAGAACAAGCAGCAACAAAGAAGCGAGTTAAAGGAGCTGTAAGCAGTATTTTCTTGTTCAAATAACTGTTAAATTGCTCTACAATCCGACAGCCACCACTGAGTGTTTGGTCAGTAACATGGGTCTCCCAGTCCCCTCGCTCTGCAGTAAACAGAAAATTTATTTTCTGGTATCCCTTCCCACTTTATCCAAACAGAAAGAACCCTAAATATTTTTTTTTTATTTTGTTTCAAGGACATAATTGCTTAAAACTAGTTCTCTCTCCTGATTGGATGAAGTGGGAACAGGAAATGCATTTTGTGTTTACTGCAGAGCGGAGGGACTGGGCGATCCATGATTGTTGGAATGTAGAGCTATTATGTTAACATGTAGAGCACTTATTTTAACAAAGAAACTGCCACTTACAGCATCTTTACACATTCAATATTATTTTGACCGATATTCCGGTTTATTGGTAATGATGACTTCACGTGTTGTGACTTCTATATGGTCATATGTTGTCGTTGTCTAGGTTCCAGTGGCCTGTGACTCACCTCCCCCATGGTGGGATCATCTGCCTTGTAGGCGTCCAGTTTGTCCTGAACCAGCTGGGCCAGAGTAGCATTGTCCTTGTACTCCCTACAAACAGATGAGCAGACAGGTGAGCAACCAGACAGACAGACAGACAGACAGTCAGACAGACAGACAGACAGACAGACAGACAGACAGACAGACAGACAGACAGACAGACAGACAGACAGACAGACAGACAGACAGACAGACAGACAGACAGACAGACAGACAGACAGACAGACAGACGGACAGACAGACAGACAGACAGACAGACAGACAGACAGACAGACAGACAGACAGACAGACAGACAGACAGACAGACAGTATAATTCTCTTCAAGTTAAGTAGCATAATGTATGTAAGGAGCATGACAGTAATTTTGTTTGTAAAAGGGTTTGTTGTGCTTTTAGATAATGTTAATAATGTGATTTAAACTGCAATCTGCATAATTGAAATAAACTGTATACTTTTCTTGTATAGATACTATAGATGTTGTGGTAAAGTATAGTCCAAAAGCAACATAAAGTATTAATATTCGTTTTTCCGAGTTGGAGTAATCCAACAGATCATGTAAACGGATTACAATTGATCTCAAGCCCCGCCCCCACTTTTCTTGTTCCTCCCAATCGCTGAGGAAAGCAACAGTTGTGATTGGAGTATCAAGGAAAGAGGGCAGGGCTTGAGATGCGACAGGTGACATTGCGAGAGCTTCTTGGGAGACCTGGCACATGCACACAATTTGCGACATTGTTATCACATGAGGATACTCACATGTAAATGTATCGTGTGTGTGTGTGAATAA
>NC_140175.1:26233212-26243403 GCF_963971535.1 Notolepis coatsorum | reverse complement strand
GACTGTGCTTGCGAGGTGAGTGGGAGGAAGAGAGGGAGTCTGTGCCCGGTCTTCTGACGCAGCACTCTTCCTCAATCAGAGGGAAGGAGAGTTCATGTGGAGCCAACCATTCATCGTAGCCAATGTAACCTTGCATTGGAGAGGGCTATTTCAGTCATGTTATATTAGGTCAGAACCTTATAGCCAGTGAGGATATGAGATTTCAGTGTGTGTGTGTGTGTGTGTGTGTGTGTGTGTGTGTGTGTGTGTGTGTGTGTGTGTGTGTGTGTGTGTGTGTGTGTGTGTGTGTGTGTGTGTGTGTGTGTGTGTGTGTGTGTGTGTGTGTGTGTGTGTGTGTGTGTGTGTGTGTGTGTGTGTGTGTGTGTGTGTGTGTCCTTGAAGACTTATTTACTCGTTGAAGACTTATTTACTCGTTGTGGAGACGCTGGCCAGACTCCACGAGGTAAAGCAGCTATTTATTAGTAGGGTTGGGGGAAATATCGATACAGCATAGCATCGCAATGTTTTGTTTGGCAATATTTTATCAATTGACGGACAATTCAATTCAATTCACATCAATATTTTTTTTCTTCTTCTGCTTGACAATCCCCATGTTGCTGCAGTAACAGACTGAAAACCATATCTTATTAGATAAAACAAGACAAGTTTGCCTTTGGAGACACGATTTGCAGTTGAAAAAAGGTAATACATCACAATACGTCATCGCAATACAATAAAAAATCCGCAAAATGTTTAAAATAACATTACTAGTCCATCGTGACTTACGTATCGAGATAATATGGTATGGCGGGGCCTCTGGTGATTAAGGGTTATGGTTGGGTTAAGGGTTAGGGTTAAGTATGTAGTCATGGCGGTTATGCCAGGTGAGGGTAAGGGGTTAGGGCATGAATGTACGTAATGTCCCCACCACAGGCTGTGTGTGTGTGGTGTGTGTGCGTGCATGTGTGTGCGTGTGTGTGTGTGCATACACGTGTGTGTGCGCGTGCGTGTGTGTGTGTGTGTGTGTGTGTGTGTCTCTGTGTGTGTGTGTGCATGTGTGTGTGTGTGTGTGTGTGTGTGTCTCTGTGTGTCTCTGTGTGTGTGTGTGTGTGTGTTTACAGAGGCAGAGTGGCTGCAGGCACTGCGTCAGACAATGAGATCAGATGAGTATGTGATGCTCTGGCTGAGCAGCCTTTCCAAGGTCAGTGGAGGCGATGGTACGTGTGTGTCTCTGTGTGTGTGTGTGTGTCTGTGTGTGTCTGTGTCTCTGTGTGTGTCTGTGTGTGTGTGTGTCTGTGTGTGTGTGTGTGTGTGTGTGTGTGTGTGTGTGTGTGTGTGTGTGTGTGTGTGTGTGTGTGTGTGTGTGTGTGTGTGTGTGTGTGTGTGTGTGTGTGTGTGTGTGTCTGTGTGTGTCTGTGTCTCTGTGTGTGTGTCTCTGTGTGTGTGTGTGTGTGTCTGTGTGTGTGTGTGTGTGTGTGTGTGTGTGTGTGTGTGTGTATTCTGGTCTGAGACGTGATGGTGCAGCAGTGGGGTGCTATAGAGAGGCAAGGTCCCTCCCCCCCTTCTGCTAACCACCAAGATATGTACGGTAGTCAATGAAAGTCATTTTTTAATCCTGTTTGAGTTGTGCCATGAATTACTGCCTGTATTAGACTATGGCGATGTGATCTATATGCATGCTCCTTCCTCCCTGCTTAAAAAGCTGGATTCTGCGTACCATACTGCCATACGTTTTGTAACGGGTGCAGGCTCTCGCACCCACCACTGCACTTTGTATCAGTCATTAGGATGGTCCTCTCTGTACCAAAGAAGACAATCACACATGTTGATTTTTATCCTTAAGTCATTGCTAGGTAAGCTGCCCTTATATATCTCCAGACTTCTGTCCTTTTATACTTGCTTTTTTAATACCAGACGAGCAGCAAATGGGATGCTTTTAAATGTTCCTTTGATGCAGTCAGAGCTTGGTAAAGCTGCATTCTCCCACTATGCTCCCTTTTTATGGAATACGCTGCAAGTAAAACGTTGTCTAGAGGCAGTTCCTACTGTGAATGCTTTTAAAGGTATGCTACGATTAGCCCTTTATGAAACATGTAACTGTTTTACCTGATGCTGTTGCTGGTCTGATTGTATGCTCCTTGCCACTGCACAATGACCTTCTGTATTTATATTTGAATTGTATGTTTTTTGTTTAATGCCCTGTTTTATGTTGAAACTTGTTGTGTGCCGTGTTGTAAACAGCGACTCCTACAGTTCGGTCGGGGGGCGCCTGCTAAGCGCGGATAGGATCTAAGTGGGATAGTGTGATCCTTCCACACGCTACGCCCTCTCAGTGAGAATCCGCGCTGCCAGGTGAAAAGAAGCGGTTGATTGGCTGGACGTGTGTCGGAGGAAGCACGTGGTACTACGTGGTAGCCTCCACTCTCCCAGACCGACTGTGGGGGGTAAGTGCGCAGCGACCAGGAAGGGGATTGGGAATTGGCATAACGACTAACATTGGGATGGGAGAAAATCGGAGGAAAAAGGAGGGGGAAAAAGATAAAAAAAAAAAAAAAAAAGTTTAGATGCAGATATAAACAGGAATTCTTGGACAAGTATAAGTTAGAGGAGCTTGAAAAATAACGTGAACTAGTATTTTTGTAATCATTTATTTATCTTTTGCTGTAGTGGATAGGTATATTCTTTTTTGATATCGATAGATAACTTATTACATATTAATATGATATTGTAAGGAAGGGGCAGGACCAGATAAGCTTTGCTTCATTCTGTCCCTTCTCGAACAAAACCATTGTCTTGAGCTATGCTGATTATTGTATTGTATTTTATTTGTATTTGTATTTTTCTTTTTTTTTTTTTTTTTATTACAATTTTTATTACAATTTTTTATTACAATTACAATGTGTGTGTTTGTTTTATGGTTGAAATGTTCAAGATAAATAAAGATTAAATCAAACGCCCCCCCCCCCTCTCTCTCTCCTATAGGGCGAGGTAGGTCTCTGTCATGTTGTCCTATATCCTCTAAAATCCTGGCCATCAAACAGGACAGGAAGCCAAATCCCTTTTGGGGGATGGCACTCACTAAATGCCAGGCATGTCATGTACATTGTCATATAAACCCACCCCTTAACCTTTAACCTCACTGAAGACCTCACGCCCCACCTTAATATTGTTACATCGTCATATAAACCCACCCCTTAACCTTTAACCTCACTGAAGAACTCATGCCCCACCTTAATATTATTACGTGGTAGGCTACATGAGATGCCTGGTTTTCTGTGAATACTGCTGTGGTCTGCTCTCTTGAGTTGTGTCATCATCATTATACTTAGCCAGAGAACCAACAACAGTGGACTAACAAACCCAGCTTTCGGTTTTCAAAAAGAAACTTGTCACCACGCTGGGAGATAGTTGTGGTCGTCTTTTCCCATCTCTCAACCCAGTTTATCCACCACTCTGGAACTCGTGATCAAAGGGATGTTCTGAGACAGCATTCTAGCAATCCATGAATTTCAAATGCATCTCTCTGTGGACTAATTTGCAAGGAAGTAATACTGTAAAACATTTAGGCTTTATGTAATACCAAAACTGCTAAACACAAATCATACGAGATGCTTGTTGACAGTGTCATAGTCATTCGTTACATCAGTGCTAAAGCTTGATGGCCATTAAAGGGACACTTTTACCAAAAAACAATGCCAATTTATTTGGCACATAATCTCGCACACATCCAAAAACTCTATTCTACACACATTCATTAAGTTTGACCGTTATTGAGAGTTAATGAGTTTGAATATGGCCACCAGTGATGTCATCACTCAATTATATTATAAGGTAGCAGACATAAGCGGCTGGGTGGTGCAGCGAACATTGCGCTCGTCACCAATGCAAGAGACACCGGGTTCGACTCCGGCTGTCGGCGTTGCCTCCGGCTTGGGCCGGCCGTCATACTAACTCAATTGGCAGAGTTAGCGGGTGGAAGTCGATGGGTGGTAATCTGGACGTTGTGGACAGCGACTCCTACAGGTCGGTTGGGGACGCCTGCACAGCAGAGACAGGAAATGGCGGGGGTAGTGTGAGCCTCCCACACGTTACACCTCGCCAATGAGAGTCCGCGCTGGCAGGTGAAAAGATGTGACAGGCTGCCTCCTCGTGTATCGGAGCCGGAGGGGACACGTGATGCAAGGCTTCTATCCTCCCTACAACCGGCCAGTGGGGGGCATATGCGAGCAACGTTCAAGACAGGGGAGGGGAGAATTGGCACAGTGGAATTGGGATGGGAGAAAAATAGAAAAAGAGTAGAAAAAGTGGATAAAAAAAAGGTAGCAGACATAATCACATAAGTATAAGACAAAATAGGGCGGCTACGTGGCGCAGTGGGCAATGCGCTCGCAACGAATGCTGGAGACTAGGCTCGAACAGGATGCCTCCTGTTCGAGCCCCGCTCTCCACATTGCTTTCAGTTTAGCTGGTCGTCCACAGTAATACACATTGGCCGTATTACGGGGAGGGAAACTGAAGGGTGGGGATCAGGCGTTGTGGACAGCGACTCCTACAGGTCGTTTGGTGCGCCTGCGCAGTAGAATCAAGAAGCGACGGGGGCGGGGCCCCTCCAAAGCCCAGACCCCGACGCTGAAAGATCGAGCCGCGCAGGTGAAAAGATGCGACGGCTGTTACCTCGAGTATCGGAGGGGACTCGTGCTATGTATGACTTAGTCCACATTGCAGCCGGCTTGTGGGAGGCAAGAAACAACGTTCGAAGACAGGGGAGGGTTGAATTGGACGATATGAAAATTGGGATGGGAGAAAAATAGAAAATGGGAGAAAAAGTGGATAAAAAAAAAGGCATAAGACAAAATATTGCTATTGCGGTCAGGTGGCGTAGCGGAGATTGTGCTCGTCACCAATGCAAGAGACTGCGGTCTCGACTCCCGGAGAGTCAGCATTGCCTTGGCTCGGGCTGATCGCTATACTAACTCGTTTGGCTGCGTTAGGGGGAGGGGAGCCGTGGGTGGGTCCTGGGCGTTGTGGACAGCGACCCCTACAGTTTGGTCGGGGCGCCTGCTCAGCGAAGGTAGGATCTGGTGAGAGGTAGTGCGGCCTCCCACACGTTACACTCTCCCAGTGAGAATCTGCGCGGCCAGGCTGGCTGCCGGCTGGCTGCACATGCGTCGGAGGAAAACATGTGACAGTCTCCGGCCTCTCGGACCAACAGTAGGGGAAAGTGCGCAACAACCAGGAAGGGGGTTTGGAATTGGCATAACGACTAACAGTGGGATGGGAGAAAAATCGGAAAAAGAAGGAGGGGGAAAAAGATAATAAAGAAATAAATAAATGCTATTATTGCTACATCATTTCATGGAGCTGAATGTCCCTGGTGACATCACTGGTGGCCATATTCAAACTCCTTTATCTCAATAACTGTCAAACTAAATGAATGTATGCAGAGCTGTTTAGAGTTTTTGGATGTGTGTAAGATTATGTGCAAAATAAATCGGCATTGTGCCCCTTTAAGGAAATGTGTTTTGGCGATATTATTATAGCTGTCATCTATTTCAATCATCGCTTGGAATTTGACTGATACGCACACTGTCTAAACAATTCTTCTAAAGATCACAACTGTCTGTCATGTCTTTGAAGGCAGAACGTTATGAGATCAATTGATATAGTCATCGTCTCTCGAGCAGAAGAAAATACCTCGTAAACCAGATATTTCCATTGAGAGGCAAAACAATAACGTTGTGATTACTGTGAATCAGAGATCCCTCAAGCAAGCCAGGCAAGAACAATAGGACACTGACTCACTATCTCTCTCTCTCTCTTTGTCTCTCTCTCTCTTTGTATCTCTCTCTCTCTCTTTGTCTCTCTCTCTCTTTGTATCTCTCTCTCTCTTTGTATCTCTCTCTCTCTCTCTCTCTCTCTCTCTCTATCCAACATGGTAGGGACTCTACCTGGCTTGTGTCACAGGATTTTTATTTACACACATTACTATTATTATCATTGATCATGACCTGTGCTGTGAAGAGAATTTTGCCAGAGAGTTGTCTATAGTTTGCACACGTTCTCATCCAGTCATTATGTAATAACCGCACCAAAGTAGTGAGCAGACTACTGTTATTACTCATCACAACGATTTGATGATGACAATCCGAAAGAATATTCTGTACGTGAATGAAATTAAAGTGCAGCATGTTTTTATTAGACCATGACAGTGCATCCGCTTGCTATTAGAATCAGGGGTTGTTATATGTATAGCCTGTTCAGATACGGATGCAGGTGTAATCCTACACTAACTCTTAGCAGAGGCAGTTAACTGCAATACAGTTATGTGGAAGTGACTGGCGATGAATATCGATTGAATTCTACAGTGTCTGGGTATAATAACTACCTCCCTGGTGAGTGACATTGCTGGTTGTTGTAGCACAATTATAACAGGCTTATATTAGGCATACTGCTCTGGAAAAAGGCCAAGAAGATGACAATCCTGAATAATAATGGTCATATTTTTCTTCAGTTTAGTCTTGATTGCAATCCTCGTCGTTGGCCTTTTTCCTCTCCTATTGCTGTGCGGAAATCATGCTGATGTAGTGTAGTCGTTAAGGTGGGGGTGGGGGTGGGGTGGGGGGCACTACTCGCCGCCCATCCCCCCTCCAGCCCGTGGCTGCCTCCATGGCTGCTAGTGCGCCTTGCTGCAGGGGGCCAGTGGTGTCGCGCTTCCTCCCTGCGCACGTTCCTCCCATTAAACCAATCCCAGCCCAGCTTCATCCCTGCTGTCAGACAGAGGCAGGTGCGTCCCATGGCGCGTCCCAGTGTCTCTCTCTTTACCTACACTGTGGTGCGCACATGTTTGCCCTGCAGCTGTGTTCTGTGGAAAATACTATACCGTTGGCACCGGATTCAGCCAACAAATTGGATAATGCGACCGTTAGTTATTATGGATGTCAATCATAACCAGGAATGAACAGGCTTTGACATGTAATGCGGTTTACGTTATAGCCACATATTATTGCATAACCCTGTGGGTTCACGGAATTAAAACATATCCGTCGTTTGTCCATACTCAGGTTGGCATCAGACAGGCCTATACAGCCTTGCAAATCGACATATTAACCTACAGACTAATTTACTGAATAGCACAGTGAAAAGATGCGAGAGTCATTTTTGCCGTATAGTGGAGTTGCGTGCGTAAAATGTGAAACAGCATCCTAGCCTGTCTATGGACGGTTGGTTTAGACGAGTTTGGAGTTTGGTGCTGGTTTATCAACTACTCAATGTATTTTCTTTTTTTGGGTGATTTAGATTTAGATTTAAGTGGGTTAAGGAATTACTTAAGGGTTTGAAAGTAGCCGAGATTTCAAACGGGCCCAAGGGCCAAAGGCCTAACCCTAAAGAATAATAGGCATACCCGTACAGTTATACAAAAAACACAACATTAGTAATATTCCATGCAACACCGAAAGACGTTCCTGACGTTTAGCTAATTAATCCATGATACAGTATAGGCTACACGTAACCTGATTGGACCCAGTTGACCCTGTTCAACATCACGGAGCTATAAGGAGGGAGGATATAATGGGGCCCGTTATGTTATGTTTGGATACCATAACTGTTCTAGAATGAGTCTACCCGACATAAGTAGCTCAGGTATTAAAATAATCTACTATACTCAGTCTACAATGATGCCATGATGAAGGTTTACTGCTTGCTTTGATCCATGGCGGGCGACCAATAAAAGGGCATGGAATTGGAAAGGACAGTGAAACGACTGATGGGCCTATCAGGCAATTTTGGAATGCGCATGGTTATAGCTCATAGAATGCGGATTTTTTTGTTGTTGCATAGGGCATTTTTAGTCATGTTTTTTATATGTTAAGACAAACAGTGCTGCTGACCTAACTTAAACCCGATCGGCGCTGTTTATAGGCGACAAATGTATATTTCCTGAATGATGTTTTACGCCGCGTATAGCATCCTTGGTAGCCTGTTCCATCACAGGGTGAGGCTTTACTGAACCACCCGGGGAATCCCAACTGTTAAAGAGCAGCAGTCCTGGACGGAGAATATTAATTAGCAATCAATCTAACAATCAGTGGCATTCTATTATATAATGCTGGGTGGTATAGCTGCGTAATCATACAATCCCTAGGTACAAATTGTCTGGAATGCAGTTAAGATGCCGCCCCAATGCAGTACAATTTGTGATATAATTTCTGATACAGTAGTATGGGCGTATGATCTGTCTCCGCCGATGCACCCGGACGGAAGATGCTTTGACCGCAAAACGCAGATTATTATATCATGCCATGTTCTGTTAATGTTCCATACTACTACTATAATAACCGGCATTTGCATCGCGGGATCGATATGGCTGAGCCATAGATATAGGTCCACAAAGCACGGTTACTACGTGGTTCAATCTCACAATAGGGTACCACCACCATCAGGACAGGATCCGCATCCCGGAGGAGAACGCAACCTCATTCATCACCACATCACGAGAAAATAACGCATTGTGTACATCTAACCTTCTAACCTTTAGTCAAAGAAAAAAGATATAATAAACGTATTCTTACTTTCGCCGACCACCGCCTTTAATCCAATGGGAGCCATGATGCTGCTGTGTGTGTTCGGCCGAGTTGTCTCCCTTTGCCTCCCCCCTATCTCTCTCCCTCGCAGTATAGTCCTCCACGGATGCTCCGCTTGGGCGAATGTGCGCACCTCGCCCCCCCCAGCTGACTGCGAAGGAGCCTCCAATTGGAAACGTCGCTGCGTATCCTTCCGCATCATCCGTAGCTACTTTGCTTACAAATTACAATTGTGTTTTTTGAGGTTAATTTGGATATTATAACCTAATGTTGGCACTAGTATATGTCCAAACTAAATGGTATCTACTGTTTTTCTTTTATGACATTATTCATAAGCTAACGTTCACAATTTGGAATAAATCACGTAAAAAGAAGAAAAAAAATGATCATAAATATACACATTTTGCACATTTGTCTATTCCTGTGAGCACTGATTAAAATAGTTTTAAATAGATGATTGATAAAGGATGTTGGTAAATGTTTGGCATGCTGAATAAGCTGTGATATATTATCCGCAGTGGGTGTAATAATTATACCCCCAACCAATGTGAATGATATTCCACAAGGGGGCAGCAGTGTATCTCTTTCTTTACAAAGAGCATCTATACTGGTGGAGGAGGGAGTGTTTGCTGAATGAATGAATGAATGAATGAAAACTTTATTTAACAGATTGCAGAATGGGTACAATACAGTACGGCTCAATCAATACACACAATTGTTATAAGGGGATGCAGACCAGAGAAAGTCGTTTGTCTTGTTTACATCAGGGTCCCCCATTTTTGACACTGTACTTTTACACTGTAAAAGTACAGTTTTTATATAAGGCTATATAACACCGATTCACTTGTTGTGAAAATAAAGGATAATAAAGGATCAAGCTAAATGTAAAGCAAAACACTGGTTATATATGCCTAAGTGCATTTAAACAGCTTGTCCAAAGAATAACCTTTTCAAATTAAATAAAAAAAAAAAAATTAAAGGCACAAGACCAAAAACCAACCTATAACTAACCTATCCAAGTTGTTGATTGTATTGGAGTTTGCCTACAATGCCTAGCCTTACTGCGTTACTACCTCTGGCCCCACCCTTGCCTTGGCCTGGCTGCTGGCAGCAGGGCCGATTGAACACGTTGAACCAGCAGTGATGATGATCCGGAGGAGGGTGTGTCCTCACTGTCAGAATGAACCAGAGACCCACTGACTGTTCACTTCTCTCAAGTTGCGCCTGCTGTCCTGCCCCAGTCTCAGGAGCGGCCCTCCCTCCCTCTCTGGGTTCCATAACTTCAACTCAGGACGCACAGGGCACGGGATAAAGATATAGAAGACAGCACATTTTGGAGTATAGGGTCGGTTTTGGGAGGGTTAAAAAAAACGGAATACCTCAGTATTTCTTCAGCTGCAAAGTTGAGCTATTTGAATTTGACATTGAGGTGCTGTACACATCTGTATCCCCTCACCTGGGTGACGGGGTATAGCCAACTCGGTGGGGATCGATATACTTCGTGCGGGGTTGTGTGTGAGGTTTACCAGCCACCATGGGGGACGTGGTGTCTGCTCACCTGGACGAGAACAAGCGAGAGATGATCACAGGTAAGTGGCCACGACTAGTGACTATAGACGACTTGCGCTGC